>NW_027187343.1:2934153-2940055 GCF_028583685.1 Petaurus breviceps papuanus | reverse complement strand
TTTTTTTTTTTTTTGAGTTAGGACCTGCTGAGCACTGCCAGCAGCCGGAGCTGCTGGGAGCAGGACTTTCTGTTAAGGACTGCCAGGGGCCGGAGCTGCTGGGAGCGCTCTTCCAGGACGCTGGGTGGTTGCTGTGAGTGGGGAGAGGAGGACCTTTGCCTGAGGTAGCCTGTTCTGTTTTAAAGGCTTGAAAATGTGGGTGCTTTCTACTTTATCTACCTGTGCCAACGTCATAACTACTCTGATGGCTTTCACTTTCTGGTTTTGGGACTCAGTCTTTTGGTATCTTAATAAATTTTCTAGTTTATTTCCCCAAATGGCCAACCTGACGTATTTTGTGATGGATAATTATATCAGCATATTTGTAATCTCTATAGGCATTGTGAATATGGCATTGCTGATACAGGTGGCTAGGTGGCACAATGAGTTAAGCGCCAGCCCAGGAGTCAGGAGGACCCAAGTTCGGTTCCGACCTCAGACACTTAACATCCACACACAAAAAAAAACTAGCTGTGTAACCTTGAGCAAGTTACTTAACCCCAATTGCCCTCCAAAAGGCAAAAAAAAAAAAATTCCCTACTGCAAGAGTACACTATAAAATACAAACTCCTTAGCCTGGAATTTATCCCCCCCCCCCAACCTCTACCAAAACCAGTCTAGCTCCCACACATCTTTCCAGTCTTATTCCATACGATTCCTCTTCACAAATTCTATTTTCCTTCCTAATATTACTGTGCTATAAGAAATGATGAGCTGAATGATCTTAGAAAAACATGGAAAGACTTACATAAAAAAAATGAAGAATGAAATGAGCAGAACCAAAAGAACATTGTATACAGTAAGAGCAATATTGTTTTAAGAACAACTTTGAGCAACTAAGTCATTTTGACTATTAAAGATACCTAGATTAACTACAGAAAAGATATAAGATACTATCTGCATCCAGAGAAAGAAGTGATAAATAGAAGTATGTACCGAATGATTTTACATAAATATATATATGTATATATATACATATTTGTGTCTAATGATAGCCATCTCAGGGGGGAGGAGGGAGGAAGAAAAAATAAAGAAATTTACATGATAACTTTATTATATATTTTAAAAGAGTAGCAAGTTTGTACATAATAGACTTGCAGCTTCGTGTGCAGTCACATTTTTCTTATACTATCTCATGGAAATGCTTGTTTTATCTAAACAATAAAACACATTTCTAGAAATCCATCCAAACTAGACTTCTAGTCATTTTCCAAATTCAATATTCTATCTTTTACCCATGAGTGTTCACACAAGCCATTCTTCATGCTTAGAATGCCCTATCCTCCTCATCTCTGGCCCTGAGATATCTCGTCTTCAAACATGTGCTATAAGAAATATCTCAACTGCTGCCTCTTACATGAAGCCTTCTTTGTAACATGCTCCTTTGGGTAAGTTTTCGGTAGGAGGAATTAATGTTCAGCAAAGATAAAAAGATAGGTTGGGACCAATATGTGGAAGACTTTAAAAGCTAAATGTGAGTTCATATTTTAGACTAGAGGCAAGAGGGAGTCACTGGATTTGACTGAATAGGGGAGAGACATGAACATGCTCAAAGAAAATCACTTTGACAACAGTGTGGAGAATAGCCTGGAGAAGGGAGGAACTTGATTCAGGATGCCAATTTGGAGGGCTTTGTAATAACCTACAGGAGAGGTGATGAGGGCATGAACAAAGAGGGTGATGGTACATGTAGGAGTAGAGAGAAGGGGTCAGATCTGACATGTTGTGGAGGTGAAAACAGCAAGATTTGGTAACTGAGTGGAAATGTGTAATGAGGAAGAGGAAAGGAATCAAGAATAATGTCCTGGTTAGGAACCTGTGAGTCTGATGATGCATTCAAAAGAAATGGGGAAGTTTAGAAGAAGGGTGGGTTTGAGGAGAAAAATAATGAGTTCAGTTTGGAACATGCTGAAATGTGGAAAAGCATGAAGGCAAGAGAGGGCAGGATGAGATCAAGGAATGACTAGTACCCCATCTTAGCTTAAACACATGCAACTCGAGTGATCAAAAAATAAATACCTATGTGCCACAGCAAATAGAATTTTCTAGCATCAAAAATATACATTTAATAGAAGTATTATTAATATTAAAAATGACTCTCATTGTAGCCCCCTGCCATTGCATCCTCAGCAGCTGCTAGCATCGCCTATCCATAGTCCCAAGCTCTGCCTTTAGGCAATAATAAAAATGAGATGGAACACTGAGGGAGAGATCAGCAGTAGAGATATAAACTAGAAGTAAATATCATTAAGGTAATAACTGAGCCTGTTGTGAATGGGTTTTTTTTTTCCATAGGATATGCTGTAGAGAGAGAAGAGCAGAGAGGCAAGGATGATCAAAAGGCAGCATGTTGTAGTATTAAGAACATAGGATTTGTAGCCAAAGCACCTGGGTTCAAATACTAGCTCTGCCACTTGACACTTGTGTGACCTTGAATAAGTCTCAGTGGAGTTTCCTTAACAATAAAATGTAAGGGTTGGGAGAGGCAACCTCTAAGGCCCTGTAATGGAAATGCAAATTTAAAGATCTTCCCTGCCCCTAGGCTAAAGTGCACCTGGAGCCTGGGGTAGGAGGCTTGTTTTTCAGTAGATACTTTTTGATTGGCCAGTGGGTCCAAAAGGTTGTTACATTCTCTGAGCCAGGGAAAGGCTATATAAGCCCTGAGGTGTAGCTTTGTTTTGGGGCTCACTGTGAGAAGTGTTCTGTGATTTAATCAGATGAAACTCTGGAAAGCCCATTGTTGAGAGCCCCCCCCCCCCTTTGAAACACAGATGTTGTTTGGTATGGATGTAATGGTTGGACAGTTTGGAAATCTGTCTACTTGATCTGTTTCTGTCCTGATAATTCTGTCTATATATTCTGAAGTTCGGGGTGCTGACCTCTTTCCCCTGAACTAGGTAAATGATACATGTTTGACTGATTAAAGTAAGCTTGTTAACCCATTTTGAGTTGCTTTCCTTTATCAAAGCAGATCCAAGAACCTGTGTTGGCAGACACCCTGGGGACACCGGGGTACTTGCCGCTACAGGCCCCTTCTATCAGGTAGGGACTACAATTAGGGGAAAGGAGGAAGACAGAGAGCAACAGTAAGAGAAGAATTGTAACAGTGCAATGTCACCAAGATATAATAAATTATTAACACAATCCGATATTTTTGCAGATGCATTGATGATAAGACAGGAAACAAAGAGAGATCAATATGCAGGGGCTCTTAAAATTGAAGGTAATTTTCTTGCTATTGGGATTGAGGTTGGCAGTCATGGTGTAGGTCACACCCTTGGACCTGATCCCATCATGATGGGGGAAAAGGCATGTAAGTCACAGTAGGAAAGAATCAAGGTGGATATTCTAGGGAGCAAATCAATTAATAGAAAGAGACAAGATATGGGGGGCAGCTAGGTGGCACAGTGAATAGAGCACCGGCCTTGGAGTCAGGAGGACCTGAGTTCAAATCCAGCCTCAGATACTTAACACTTACTAGCCGTGTGACCTTGGGCAAGTCACTTAACCCTAATTACCCTGCCTTCTCCCCTCCAAAAAGCAAAATTAAAAAAAAAAAAGAGAGGACACCAGTTCAGGGGTGGGGGGTGTCAGAAGGTACTGGATTAGTTTGAATGAAGTGAGTCCAGTTTCCTAGGCCACATTAGGGTTGAGACTGGAAACTCCACATTACCCACCAGTCCCTCTACTTCTCAGAATTCTTGTAGAGCCTCAGCCCAGGTATCACCTTCTTCCGGAAGGAAGGAAGAAAGGAAGGAAGGAAGGAAGGAAGGAAGGAAGGAAGGAAGGAAGGAAGGAAGGAAGGAAGGAAGGAAGGAAGAAGGTATATATATGCCACATATAAATTAAATATATACACTGAAAACATATCTATGTACCTATTTCCCTCTGGGTCATCTAACTAAATTTATCTGAGTAGTTCTGCCCATCATCATGTAGAGGTATTTGCCTTAGCAAAGTAATGTCATCCAAGCTACAGCATTAGGAAAAATAGGAAAGTTCACCAAACTTCTAATATTATTTAAGCCCAAGTATACAAAGATAACTCCTCTGAATTTATTATAGCATAAATTACATTTTAGAAGCATTCCTTATGACCAAGAGAGCTTGAAATTTCGTATTTATAGATGAAAGCTCAGACTGAGTATTTTGAAACCTGGACCTAGAGACCCTTATTCCACAGCTGAGAAACATTTTACTCCAACCTCACCTTAGCATATGATTATAACAGTCTGATCAGGGACAAAGGTATCTAAAATTCTACTCAGTAAAGATTGAAAAGGTCTTTAATGAATGATCAGCATTTGGCTTTTTTTTCTTGGTTTAGCTTTATCAATAGTGCCCTGCCTTAAAAAAAATGAAAATGAAAAAAACAAAGAAAATGATCTGATGTGGTTTTGTAAGCAACTAGATGGTCGAGGAGTAGGGGGCAGGGTGTCTCAAGGTTACAGGAGATGTAGTTTGCTAGCTCACTGTGTACCTGATATGAATTCTGGCTATAGCATGGTTGTGGAAGCAGAGCTGACGGACTGTGCCCCATGCCCCAGTGGAAAGGCACTGAAAAATTAGCTACTCCACATAACAAATTGCCAGGCACTTAGCTCCGACAGGTAATGACATTTCAAGGTGCCCTCACAGTCTGGGAATACAATCCATACTATGCTCTCCAACCTTTCAGGACCACAAAAACTGTTCCCAACAGCTCAAGTTACATTTCTCTTGATTAGTTCCTTTGGTTTTGGTGGTATTTTTAAAAGTTATTTTTAAAAAAATTCCCTGTCTGAGAGTTACTTCATTATTTTCTCAAAACACAAGTGCTATCAACTGGTATAGATAGTTTAATTTGAGGGATTTTGCTAGTCTTCCCACTTGTGAAGAAAAAAAAGTTCTGCAGTAGAAATCAGATCATTACTGCATAGATTCAGATCTACCTTGGGCAGGAGCAAATGGCACTGTGCAGTATGATTCCAAGAGAGACACTCTCCTGCTCTTATGCTGACTCCCAAGCAACAAAACCTTTATTTTTTTTGAGAGAGGAAGGCAAGGCAGTTGGGGTTAAGTAACTTGCCCAAGGTCACATAGCTAGTAAGTGTGTCAAGTGTCTGAGGCTACATTTGAACTCAGATCCTCTGGACTCCAGGGCCAGTGCCCTATTTACTGTGCCACCTAGCTGCCCCAATAAAACCTTTAAAACATTCTTCTCCTCTCCTTTACTAGCTTAACGAGCCTTAGTTTCCTCTTCTGTAAAATGAGAGAATTGGGACTAGTTAGTCTCTGAACTTTCTTCCAGCACTAATATATATGGGGCATTGAAAGGCAGTTAGGTAGCACAATGGAGTGAAGAAAACCAATTCAAATCCCATGTCTCACACTTACTATCTGTGTGACCCTGGGAAAGTTGCTTAAATAACTCACTGCCTCAATTTACTCATCTATTAAATGGGAATAATAGCATCTGCCTTTCAGGGTGGTTGCCTGACATGCACTTTCTCCTTACCTCTACTTCTAGGAATTTTTGGCTTTCTTCAAAGCTTAATTCAATACTATCTTTTCTGTGAAACCTTAGCTGATGTCCCTAGTTGTTAATTAAATCTCTTTCCTTAAAATACTTTCAACTTAAATATTTATTGTTTATGATAGGATCTGGATTTAAGAAAAAAAAAAACAAAAATGAAAGTTTCTCCCAACAAGGTACTGACATTGTATTGAGGGAGGGAAGGTGAAGAGGAGATATGATGTGCAAAGAGAAGTAAATATTGAGTAGTCCACTTTGGCTGAAAATTGGAAAAGTTAATATAAATCGGTAGTGGAGCCAATGTGTGTGTGTGTGTGTGTGTGTGTGTGTGTGTGTGTGTGTGTGTGT
>NW_027187343.1:2898490-2934143 GCF_028583685.1 Petaurus breviceps papuanus | reverse complement strand
TGTGTGTGTGTGTGTGTGTGTGTGTGTGTGTGTGTGTGTGTGTGTGTGTGAGAGAGAGAGAGAGAGAGAGACTTCTCCCAAATGTATTCGGAATGTTGTGAGTAGGAACAGAGAAGGTTAATGGTAGGGGTGGTAAAAGACTGTATGGCAGAGGAAAGTATGCAGCTGCTTGGTCAACAATAAATACAAAGACATGAAGGAAAGAAAATGAGAGGTCAGAACAGTAGTGGTAGGAAAAAATGGAAGAAATGACTAGAAGTCACAATGAGGACAAAGAACACATTTAGGACAAAGGGAGCAACAGGAAAGATGGAAAGATGGAGAATTATGATCAGACTTCAGAGCTCAGGATCATGGAGGAAGCAGAGTTCTATATATATGGAACACAGTGAGTACTAAGGTATGATCTCCCCAATGGACGGCTGTGGCAGATAGAGTAAAGATATAGGGAATTTAAGAGTCTGATGAGCCAAGAAGCCAGCATGTACACTGAAGTTGGATGAAAGAGTGGGAATATGCAACCAGAATAATAATAGTTAACATTTATATAGTGCTTTAAGGGTTGCAAAGAGCCTTCCTATATTATCTCCCTAGATCATGTAACAGGCGAAGAGGGCACAGGTTTGCCTCAGCAGACAGAACTTTCTGAATCACAGGAATTAGGAGAGGAGGAGGTGAGAGTCAAATAGACAAATAATAGGGGAAGTAAGCCTCCAGGGTCCTGTAATGAGAAAGAGCAGAGTCAATGGTTCTCTCTCTAAATATCAGGGAATAAGTGGAGCCAGTAAGATCAGGTCAGGCATCCAGGTTTGTGAATACCTGCAGATCGGGTCCCTAGGGCCCTGATGAATTCTACTTGGGCATAAGTTCCTTTGCCCCATTCCGACATGGCAGGGGATGACTCACACCCAGAAGACACCCTGCAGATACAGCATGTACCTGGTTCCTGGTGGGAAGTATTCTAGTTTCCTGATAGATTAAAAGGAGTCAAATAAAGATCCTGTATTGTTGTTTTCTTCTCAAAGTACACAAATTTGACTAGAAGAAATTAGAGGTTAAAACAGGAGGTGGGGCAATATTTTTCAAAATGGAGATTCTACAAAATATTCATAGAGATTCATATGGAAGAGGAATGAGTACAAACCTGTCAAGAATGTTGTCACAATGGTGTTTCTGGAACTCAGCAACACAGCATCCTGTGGTAGCACAGAGAGAACACCACTCTCTGTAACTAGCTGTTTCATCTACAATTTAGAGGATCCTGTGTTTTATGAAGATGGTAGATTTAAAGGGTGGCTAGGCAGCACAGCAGATAGAGTGCCAGAACTGGAGTAAGGAAGACCTGAGTTCAAATTTGGCCTGACACACTTACTAGCTGTGTTACCCTGGGCAGGTCACTTAACCCTGTTTGCCTCAATTTCCTCATATGTAAAATGAGCTGAAGAAGGAAATGGCAAACCACCCCAGTATCTTTGCCAATAAAATCCCAAGGGGGAGAGGAAAGTGATTATAAAAAGTCAGTTATGACAGAAACTACTGAACAACAATTTGATTGTGAATCAGAAGACCTGAGTTCCAATCCCAGTTCTGCCACTTCTAGGCACTGTGTGAGGTAGTAGAAAAAGGATCAAAATCTGGAGTCAGAAGCCCTGAGTTCAAGTCCCAGTGTTGGCCCTTGCTATTTGTGACATCATAAGCAAGTCACAACCTCTCTGAGCCTCTGAAAAGTGAAAATAAGAATACTTCCCTTACTTGCTTCATAGGATTACTGTAAGGAAAGTGCTTTGCAACCCTTCAAGTGCTAGAGAAACTATGTAAAGGATGGGACTGGACCTGGGATTTCACTGAGATGGGGAATTCTCAGATGAGAAAACTCAAACTCCCTTTGCAAACTCTGGTACCTTCTCAGCAACTTAGATTATTACAGGGTTGTCAGAAATATTAAAAGGTTAAGTTATTTGCCCAGAGTCACATAGTCAGTATGTGTCAGAGACAGGACTTGAACCCTAGTTCGAGTTCTTTCTAGCTCTGAGGCCAGCTTTCTATCCCCTACACCACAACTGTCCTTCATAAATTTATTATTATTTGCATGGTTGTAGGCAAATAAAGCACTTACCTCTTAGGGTTACGGACCTCTTTGCAGAACAGAGAAGCCCCCTTCTTAGAATAATGTTTTTATATCCACAAAATAAAATATACGGATTACAAAGGAAACCAATTACACAGAAATACGCTTATAAAAAATTTTTTTAAGTCCAGAGACCCCCCAGATAAAGAACCTTTATCATAAGGTCTCAGTTTCCTTATCTGTTAAAAGAAAGGATTGAACCACTAGGCAATGGTTGAATTGCCCTTCCAGATCTAAAATCCTATGGTACAGATGTTCACATTAAATCTGTCACCCTTACCCTTCATTACCCACAGATCTTTCTGAAACTGCTTCCTAGACATAATTCTCTTATCTCCATAACTGTATGAGTTATTTCCCTTCAGATATATGATCTTGTCTTTTTTGTATTAAATTTTGCATCCTCCTGCTGAGAGCAGTTTCATGAGGTAGTCCATGTTAGCTTATTTTCAAATTAAGCCACCTTCCAATATTCTGTTTTCCCAGAATGCATTACCAATTGTAAGTACCTCTAAGCTATATACAGATCTTCAAGTTACTCACTCACCTCCCTCTCTCCCTCTTCCTTTCTTCCTCTCCCTCTGCTTCTCCTTCCTCTTCCCCCTTCTATTCCCTCCTCCCAAGAGTAGTGAAGCATTCTGGACTGTCATCTTAAACCTGAGCCCACATTCAAATAAGAGTTTTTTTCTTCATTGACTCATAATTCTACAACCCTCTACTAAATTCCCTTCCTATGCACTGCCACCATCTAATCTGTTTAAATATTCCAAGCCACTGTGACCCTTTTGAAATCTCATTTGCATAGCCCCAGTAGCCACATCTTCAATTGTTAAACAATTTCAGTTTTCTTAGCATATGTACGTAAGGGAAAACAAGAAAGTACAAAATGGTTTTTAATGGTTGCTATGCCCACTAGGTGTACAGAATAGAAATCATTTCCCTCATATATTCTAGGAATACAGACAGATCATATTCACATTTCATAGAAGATTTCACTTTAAAAAAGTAAATTTTCTTTGGAACCAGAAAACACATAAAGGTTATATTTTTAAGTCTACAGATATATTTTGTTTTGACACAACAGATACTTTCCCCAAAGAAAAAGCTCCTTTACGAAGAACATTGCCTGGAATTTTGGGGCTGAGGAAAGTACACTGATTTTTTTTTTGTCTTATCTTTATTTTTTTTAACTGTTCAATTTTTTTTACTGAAAAAAACCAAGTATTTCCATAATATAGTATAATAAAAAGATGATTGCACATGAAACTAAAAATCTATTATGTACAACTTGCTTTTACATTTAAATATATAAAAAGGAGGAGTGCTATAATTAGGGTGCTTTCTAGAGTTAAAGTTCAGTATTTCTATAATTCTCAGTCACAAGAGGACATAGGAGATTGTATGTTGTGTTTCTAATAATGTATGTAACATGTAATAAATCTCAAGGTAAAATCTTATAAATGTCTTCCTCAGATTTCTTTTTGTGGTATGAAGGTCAGTGGAGTCTAATCTATGAAAGGTCCTACCAAACTGACAAGGTTGCTAGGAACACCCGGAATGAGTACTGTGTTTGAGAATCAGCCTCTCAACCATAAAAGGAATGCATTCTACCAAACAATCTCTGAGGCCTCTACCAGTTCCACGTTCTAAGTCTCCTACCTCCCAGCATAATACTACATCCACCACATTACCACTACCAATAGCACACTCCCACTGGTCCTGAAAATAGGGACCACACCCAATTTGCATGCTTGGTTCCCCTCCTAGCCAAGAAAGCAGGCATCTCACCCAAGTTGAGGGAGTTTGTAAACTTCACCTATAGGTCACCTCTGAGAAAAATGTATTCATACATGACTTACAAATTATGTTTAAACATGCACTAGCAGGAGAGAATTTGTTAATCTAGAGCAAATAAACATACAGAGGACTGTTATAGAACACAGAAATCATCAGGCAGGCAATTTTTTTTCATTAAACATTGAATCACTGCAAGACCTGCCAGCAGTATGAAATAAATTAATGTTTAATATTTAATATAGGATGATGATAATGCTGAAGGAAATTTCTATTTTAACTTTTATGTGATTTGGCATTTCAATTTTAGCTCAAATATAATTCTAGAAGGGTCCAAAACACACAGGTACCAGTATTTGCTTCTTTCATTTAATGTGCTGTGGTGTGCTTAAAAAGAAAAATACCATCTCATTTTAGTGGCATTTTATCATTTAGTGCTGATAGAAAACCTATTTCAGGAAATGGGTTTATTTTCTCCTACCTGATATATAATAATCTTCAAACAAAGGCATTCTCTACATTTAGCAAGGCCATCCATCTGACCTGCGTGATTTTAACAATTATGTATAAAATTATCTGTTAAGAGATCAAAATCAAGAAAAACGCTTAACTCTGGGGACTGAGATAGTACAAAATACATTATTAAAACATGGATTGACCTTAGTGAGTGAAAACACAACGCTATATTCAATATGCTGTGCAACAGGCTATTTTTCTATAAGCAGCAACAAGGACTAAAAGCAAAGAAACTGCCCTGCATTGTTGAGAGATGAAGAGAGAGAGACAGAGAGACAGAGACAGAGAGAGAAAGAGAGATAGAGACAGAGAGACAGAGAAAGAGAGAGAAAGAGATAGAGAGAGAGAAAGAAAGAGAAAGAGAGAGGGAGAGGAGAGAGAAGAAAGAAAGAGGGAGAGAAAAAGAGAGAAAGCGAGAAAGAGAGAGAAAGAAAGCGAGAGAAAAAGAGAGAGAGAGAGAGAAAGAAAGCGAGAGAGAAAGAGAGAGATTGAGAGAAGGGGGTGGAGGGAGAGAGGCAAAATTAGAAACAGACCAAAAGAAAACCAGGAGACAGATGGACAAAAAGAACAATCATGATTTGGCATGACAGAAGAAGGAAAACAAATATAACTAAAGTCACTTTTAGTAAAATCACTAATAAACTTTTAGTTAAAAAAAAAAAGTGCAGGAGAATACAAGCTTCCCAAAAAATGGGAAACAAAATGGGAGCCCATCAAGTAGGGATGGCTAAATCTATTGGGTATACATGAGTATATATTATTGAGCCAAAAGAAATGGCCAATGTGAGAAATTCTAAGAAAGGCTGGAAGACTTGTATGAACAAAGTAAGTATAACCAAGAGAACAATATAGACAATGATTGCTAAATAAATGATAACGATGCTAAAAGGCAGGTAAATTCTGATTCATTGTAATGACCAGCCTTGGTCCAAGAGAACAGCTAAGGAAACATATTTCCCTCCCATCAGTAGAGAAGCCGGGGAGCTTGCATTCTATCAGCCCAGTCTTCCACATCCCACAATCACCTTCACCTCATGATGAAACATCAGAGGGAAACTACAGTAGATGTAGAGACTTGTAATAAAGAAAAACTCTCTGTAACATGAGGACTACACCACTTGCATGGGAGACAAGTGAGAAATGAGCTGATGAAACTTTAACACCTCTAGCTCCTGCTTGGCCAAGTTACATCCAATAATAATTCTGCTGACGCTGCTCACTTTCTACAATCTTCTCTTATCTGTTATTCCAAAGGGCATCTGAATTTAAAGAGGTCTTTGAGGAGCTCCTAAGCAATAGCTTTTAGCATATTTTCCTTGGAAGGAAAAAGAGAAAAGGAATAAGAAAATAGGGGTAACTAACAGCAGAAGTGTGCCAACCCAGTCAGTGTGCATACTGTATGATTTCTGTATGGTCTCAAAAAAAGTCATGAAAGCAAAAGGAATAGAAATAAGCAGGACTTAAAAATACGTACACAAATCTTGAGAACGAAAGTCTAATTTCACAGTGGCTGAGTTCTCTGGGCAGAGGCAAATAAAGGAATTTTAAAACTTGCTTCTACAAAATAAATGGTCCAAGTGCTACTTTGGCCTAAGCTTATGAAATATTTTATAGCAATACATAACCGATAAAGAACAAAAACTTTATTTGAAAAGAAATTTTTTTTTTCTGATTTCCAAGTCAGGGAAGACAGAAGATGAAGATGAGGAGGTAGAACATTCTGGGCACGGAGAACAGTCAATGAAAATGCCCAAAGTCAAGAGGTAGAGTGTCTTTTTCAAGAAATAGCACAGTATTTGGGATTGTAAGATGTAAGAAGAATGGAAGTAAGGCAAGGGGGAGTCTTTGAGTTATGAAAGGCTATGATTTTGTCCTACATTAGACTTCAATGACCACTGAGCATATTTCTGCCTCACTTAAATTCAATTCACTAGCAAGTCAAACTATTACCTCATGATGTTTCTAGGCATCTCAGTAAACAAAGGATTAACAACATTAGTCATCAAGTGAGACCCTTCCAGTCCACACTTAGAACCTCCAGCATCCTAAAATGTGGACAAGGAAGCAGCGGGAGATGGGAAAAGCACTGGTCACTATCTCTAACTAAACAAGAGTCACACCTCACTGTAATTTACATCCCATTTCATGCCCCATCCAAGCCACTGTTTACCACTTATATGGTGAGGCTATAGCACCACCTAACAAACAAGTGTGTGTACCCCAAAACTGTGTGCAACAGAGATCCTTACCCAAATAATACTCAGAGGTTTCTCAAGGTAGGAAGCAGAAAAGAAAGGGCTACCCTCCAGACAAATGGTCAGGGAGGAAAAGCAGTTTATAAAAGGAAATGGCAAAATTATAAAGCCCTAATGTGGAATTCTCCCACACTTCCCTGCTGACCCTTTTCTTCCATTGGCTAGAAGTCAGGTGCACAATCTAAACTCGGCAATCTACTTCAAGTACTGGAACAAGGAAACAGTAAACCACCCAATGTACATTTGAGAAAGCACTTCTGTCCTTATTTGGCATATCTTATGCTGAGATGTCATTGAGGAGAGGGGTGACTCCCTACAGTTCTGAGTTTTAAGTCCTTGTAAATCATGTGATCTCCAGTGAAGGGGAACTCGGACCTGTTTTCCCTGAAAAGCCTTACTATATTTTAGAGAATAGTCTGAGAAGTTTTCACTTCTCTCATTTACAAGCTAGATAAAGCCCAGGTTGTGTACTCCTCCAGGGCCCATGACAGTCACATGATTTCTGTATTTATTATGTTAAAGGTCATCCACCCACCCCCAGGCTGTAGATCTTTTCCTAATATCTCATTAGCACAGTGTTCTCTCCAACTAAGCTAACTCTCCCCTGCCAGACATTCCCTGACGGACGTGGGTACACCTGTGTATCCAATCTCAACCCAATCTCTCACACGAGCTTGTATGTTGACAGTAGAATTCTTCTACAATTTTTTTCCTCTATGTCTCATCTCCTCCAATTAAATTGCAAATTCATGGGCAGGTTCTTTTGCTTCTTCAATATCATTCCATTTGTCCCCATTCAGCACAGTGCTGAAAACACAGAAGACAGTGAAAGAATGCAGGCTTGATGACTGAGTGAATTGAAGGCAGCATAATTTAGTAAAGACTTTTCAGGAAGGCCAGCGCTGAAATTCACAGAGCCTTAGATTTGTTGGAGAGCTTTAATAAACATACAAAAATGAGTCTGGGAGAAGAATTCTCAGGCTTAAATGGGGTAGGCAGACTGGGGACCAGTCATTCCTCTCTTTTTTAAAACTATTATGAACATCTCAGCATGTACATGACACTTCTGCTCTTACATAAGCTTGTCTCTATAATATTTTGTGATTCAAGAAAAAAAAAATCTTGTTTATTCTTCTTAATCTAAGTTAAGATGATGTTATGAAGCATTTGCACTAATCTTAAAGCACTATATCAAAATCAGATGTCATTATCATTCTTTATTTTAAAACAAAATTTTCACGTAGTCATTCAAATATCTAATTATAACTAGATTCCCAAATTCATCTGTCAATAAGCCATACAATAAGCATTTCTGAAATAGTAATGTGCCAGGAATACTGGGAGGGACCTCTGCATTCATCTAACTCAACTGCCTCATTTACAGATGAGGAAACTAAGACCCAGAATAGTTAAGAGACTTTTCCAAGGTCACAATGGCAAAGTTGGGATTTGAATCCAGGTTGTTTGGCTCCAAGGTCCAAACCTATCCATTGCACCACGCTGCCTCCCTGAATTCTCTCCTTTCCTAAAATCTTCCCCCAAACAGCCTTCTCTTTTCCAGAAGGAAAACATAGCCTGTTTTAGTCTCTTCCTTATTGCCCCTAAGGCCAGTATGTAGAAATAGTATTAGTAAATTAATCAAACACTACTTAAAATATATCCTAGGGAAAAAAATATAAACCATTTTGCTTGTATTCTAGGCAAAAAGGAAAAGGAAAACCTAACAGAATGTAGTGAGCTTAAAGTATTTTCCTTATTCAATGATGCCCCCCACCATCTAAGCAGAATATTTTAATTCATCATCTGGAAAGATAATGTTTTTAAATGGGATAGAACAACTAACACACTGGTCAGGGTTCTGGAGGTAGCTGAGAAAATTAAAGCAACTCAATTTTGTCTACAGCTCCTTTATCTTGTCTCTGACCAGGTTTATATTGTAGGTCCCACACTTTTCCCCCCACCTTCTTTTCTGCTGAGATAGAAGTTTTTAGAACAGTTCCATCCATTAGGGTGGGACCCAAAGAGCCCTTCCTGTTTCACACCCCCCCCAATCTTATCCCCACTCCCACCCCAGCAACAAAATCTGTCCTATCATGAGGTGTCCCTACCCAATTTACCTCCTGCCTAACTGAAACCTATATAAGCCTGGTCCTTTTCTGCCTTTAGGGAATGATGGGGTTCCCTTGCCGGCAAACTCAACATACTCTAGTTGGTTCCTAAACTTTATGATTCTGCTATCAGTTTGTTACAGCACTCAGAATTTTACCCACAATACTCAATTATAATCCCTAGCCAAAAACAAACAAACAGAAAAATAACCTGCATAGTTTTATACACTAGAATCTTTACTTGCCATAATTCAGGTTTTTGCAGTCCCCTTTGCTCACAGTTTGCAAAGTGATATTCCTAAAACACAGGTCTCACTACATCATTCTCCTGTTAAAGAGACTCCAGGGGCTCCCCATTTGTCTCTAAGATCAAATACAAGCTCCTCTATTTAGCATTTAAAACCTGGCTTTAACAGAGGCTAGGTAAACTTCTAGGTTAATTACTCATTAATTCTAGGCTAATTATTCATCAATTCTCCTTCATACCATCTATTTTTGTTGTTGTTGTTCATTCATTCAGTCATGTCCAACTCTTCATGATTCTATGGACCATAGCTCATCAGGCCCTTTTATCTTCCACTATCTCCTGACTTCTGTCCAAGTTCATACAAATTCTTCCATGACACTATCCATCTCACTCTCTACCATCCCTTTTTTCCTTTTTCCTTTAATCTTTCCCAACATCAGGGTCTTTTCCAATGAGTCTCATCTTCTCATTGTATTGCTAAAGCATTAAAGTATTCAGTATTTGACCTTCTAGTGAATAACCTGAATTAATTTCTTTGAGTATTGACTTGATTTGATCTCCTTGCTGTATAAGAAACTCTCAAAAGTCTTCTCCAATGCCACAATTCCAAAGTGTGATTTTGTGTCACTCAGTGTTCTTTATAATCTCACAGCCATACATTGCTACTGGAAAAACCATAACTTTGTTTTTCTATGACTATATATGGACCTTTGTTACCAAGATGATGTCTCTGTTTTTTAATATGCTGTCCAGATTTGCCATAGCTTCCCTTCCAAGGAGCAAATGACTTCATCTCATGTCTTCATGGATCTTTGAGTCCAAGAATATAAAATGTGACCCTACTTCCATTTCTTCTACCTCATTTTCCAGGAAGTGATGGAGCCAGTCACCATGATCTTTGGTTTTTTGATGTGAAGCTTCAAGTCAGGTTTTATACTCTCCTCTTTTGTTCTCTTGATGAAAGACTTCTTAATTCTTTACTTTCTGCCACCGGATATTGAAATTCTGCTAATTTCTGCAACCTGATATTTCAATATCATCTACATATCTGAGATTGTGGATATTTCTCCTAGCAACCTTAATTTTGGCTTTTGATTTGTTCAGTCTGGCATTTTTCATTATGCATTCTGTATATAAATTAAATGAAGTGACAACGTACAGCCTTGTCATACTCTTTTTCCAATCTGAAATCAATCAGTTGTTCCACGTTTGATTCTGTTGCTTCTTGGCCCACATACAAACTCCTCAAGAGACAAGCAAAAGGATGTAGTACTCCCATTTCTGAAGACTTATCACATTTTGTTGCAATTCACATAATCAAAGGCTTTAGTATAGTCAATGAAACAGAAGATGCTTTTTCTGGAACTCTCTTGTTTTCTCCATAATCCAGCGAATGTGGGCAATTTGGTCTCTAGTTCCTCTGCCTCTTTGAAAACCAGCCTGCACTTCTGGTAGTTCTTGGTTCTCATATTGCTGCATATAGGTTGCAGAATTTCAAACATAACCTTGCTGATGTATGAAATGAGTGCAATTGTTCTGTAATTTGAACATTCTTTGGCATTGTTCTTCTTTAGGACTGAGACATTGCATAACCCCAAGGACTCTGTCCAGAGGGTTTTCTTGGCAAAGAAACTGGAGTGGTTTGTGATTTCCTTTTCCAGTGTGTCCCCATTTTGTAGATTAGGAACTGAGGCAAATAGGAATTAAAGGATTTGCCCAGGTTCACCCAACTAGTAAATGTCAGCAACCAAATCTGACCTCAGGTTTTCCTGACTCCAGGCTCAGTGCTCTATCTAGTGTACCACCCAGCTGCATGACGCGCACGCACACACACACACACACACACACATCTATAGTATAGCTAAAACAGCCTACTGGCTATTCTTCACACACAGTATGCCATCTTTTTATCTCCATGTTTTTGTACATCCCTAAGAGGTATTTCTCCCTCACCTCTGGTTCTGGGAATTCTTAAGCTGTCTTCAAATCTGAGTTCAAAGGGTATCTCCTACACAAAAGTCCTTTTCCTGATTCCCAGCCATTCTTCTCAATAGTTTCTGCTTCCACAGTAAAACTTGCCTGGTGTTTACTTTGTACATATTTTGTAAGTATTTATACATGTAAAACTGCTTGAGCCCATAGAATGTAAGTCTCCTGAGAACAGGTACAGTTTCATTTTTGTTTTGTATCTCCAACTTTGACCATAGGTCTTGCCACATAGTAAGTACTTTATAAATGTTGACTAATTGGCTGATTGATTGAGGTGGGAAACTACCAAATCCCTCAACGAGATCAGGTAAAAATTTTAATTTAAAAAAAAATATATATATATATATATTTCAATGGAATAAGTTCTTTAATAAGAGAAGAGCACAACAACAAAAAAAGACTGTTCATAGGGGCGGCTAGGTGGCACAGTGAATAGAGCACCAGCTCTGGAGTCAGGAGGACCTGAGTTCAAATCTGGCCTCAGACACTTAACACTTACTAGCTATGTGACCTTGGGCAAGTCACTTAATCCCAATTGCCCTCCAAAAAGTAAGAATAAAAATAAAAAATAAAAAGACTGTTCATAAGAAAGTCAATGGGACAGACCAAGAATTTATGAAGTCTTCCTTTTGAGAATCGACTGTATTGGATATTAGCTAATGATTTAATAGCTATAGGTCTTATTTTAGAATAGCATTCTATAATTCATCCTCAATTTTAATTACTATGTCAATTGTCTTGAATGCAAGTAGTATGATCCAGTTTTTATCCCAGGAGTCCATATTCAATACTTTCTTTAGTGAGTGGCTTACACAAAAGTAAAACATGAGCTGATGTAAACCTGCGACCTAAACCTGGAGCACTTATAAACATCACCTAGAATCCCTACTGGAACACTAAGTCAGCAGAGATGACATGAGTCGCAGCAGGCCTGGGAAAGGATTACCTTCCTAGACTCCAGCATTCAGCTCAAAATACAAAACCCAAGATGTAATATTTGCAAAATAATATTTTCTAAGTATTTGAGAAATTTCTGCCCCCAACTGCTTTGGAAAGGATGTTTACAGGGTATTATTTGCTTTTAAATATTATCACACAGGATAATCATGACAAGGATGACATTTTGTTCTGAGGTCACAACCACCGTGAGTATAATTCTTAAAAATCAAACGGATGCAGGATGATATGATCCACAATTTTATGTCTCTAATTCATTTTTCTCTCTTATTGTTCCTCCCTAAATGACTTGGCTTGATTCTTTTCATTCACACTTTCACTAACTGTGGATGTTGCCTGAAACTCTGTCCTCATCATTGGGTTCTTCCCCTTGTTACATTCACTTTATTGATCAACTATTCTACTGCCATGGATTCAATGGTCACTTCACAACAAATACAGTAAGGTACAGAGGACTTCCAGGTCTACTGGTCAAGCCCTAACCTCTCTCCTTATCTCAAATCCAGAATTTCTACTCCACTTCAAGTGTAATATGGTTAAAATATCCAGTCACCACCAAATAACCTTCTTAATTATCCCAGTCTTATTCAGAGGCCCCACTAATCTTCTAGCATCTCAAACAAGGAAACTTGTAGTTATCTTGGACTCTTCTCTTTCTTTTACCCTTTTAAAAAATCTATCTCCAAGGCCTTGTCATTTTTTTCCTGGAAAAAAAAAAACATTTCCTAGACTAGGCCCTTCCTCATCATTCCTACTATTAGATGTTCTACTGAAGAAACCCTCATTACCTCACCGCAGATTATAACAGTTGGTTTCACTGCCCCTAGACCTAAGCATAAAGACTTAGCTCCTTGTTTTTGTTTCTAAGATTCTGACATTTCCTCAGTCATCTTTTTATATCAAGTATAGTCCTGTCTTTAGGTAAGAAGAAATGTGAACCTGGGTAATTAGGAAGGGAAAAGGGAAGGTGATAGGCCCTGAGATTGGTACACAAGTGAGAACATTTATATATCAATTACAAGTATAAAAAGATGAGTTTCCAATATAACAATCTAATCTAGATTTTAACTTCTAGTCTGGATTTTGTGGAATCATTACTCAACAATAGTGAATTTAACTTGATTGGTTCTCTATCAGCAAGGAACCATACTGAGGTTAATAGTCCGTTTTTTACTTCCTTCATTTTACAATTAAAATGTTTTCTCAATCTTAAAAAATCCCCCATTTTAAGAAAAAGAAAGCCCTCATAATAAATATGCATAGTCAAACAAAACAAGATCTCACATTAGTACATTAGTCAAATATCGTGTGTGTGTGTGTGTGTGTGATAGGAATAGGTATTTCAAGATCTTCCCTCCCCTTAATAGACTTAAGGAGGAGTCTGAAGACTTACGCTGCTTTGAAAGTAAACTCTGCCCCGTAATAGGCTGAATGTAATCACATGGAGCCTGTGATGGAGGGAATTTGCTGAAGGGAACCAGAACCCACAGAAAGCTGGGAGTCAGAGTCAAAGAGACGGTGGGAGAGAGAGGTGCTCAGGCAAGGAGACAGAGAGGTTTGTGAGTAAATATTGATCTAATATTGGTTTGTAGGAAGGCTAAAAGATGTTGTGGCTCTCAGTGTTACTATGGCTTCTTAATATCTTTGTTACTATGATGGAATTGGCTTACTGGTTTTGGGATTGGGTTTTCTGGTGTCTAAATAAATGTTTCAGTTCTGTCCTTTATATGGAGAGTTTGATATAATTTGAGATCAAACGTCATGCAATATTTATAGTCACAGTCTTTATCGTTATTATGGGCAGTAAATATTGCACTGGCACTACTGTGTGTATGCAGATATGTATACACACATATACACATACACACATGCATATATGCATATATACATATACACAAATACATATATTGTGTGTTTGTATATGTTTATACATATATCTATGTATATATAAAAACACACAGGTGGGGTAAATATATATGTTATAGGGTACAAAAATATATAAATATAAAAATGTGTATTTAAATATAGGTCCAGAAATATACATACATATGTAATATATATATATATATGTGTGTGTGTGTGTTGAGATCTCTTTCCCAACTCCAGCCGTATCTTACCTTATTCCCGGTCTTCAGACATCTCCGGCTTCTTGTCTCCAAGAAGAGCTTACCCCCACAGAACACCCAGGACACGGAAGTTGTGAAGCGAAGCTGCTCTACATTCAGTTACATCTTAACAGTGTGGCAATCAAGCAGGAACAGAGCAGAACAGAACAGAGCAGAGCAGAACGGAGCGGAGCGGAGCCTCCCCTTGCCTTTTCCCTTATATCCTTATCTTCCTTCTTTCTGTCACATGTCATGTGGGAGCCAATCGTGCACACTCCTGAGTTCAGGGCAAAGGAGTATGTGTTAAGAGGAGTCCGTGTTGATGGGGCATGCTCAAGGCCATGTCGGCCTTTCCCAACCCGGCAGAGTCGGCCCCCATGTTGGCCTTTTCGGCCCGGCAGAGTCGGCCTCCACATCTCCCAGCTCCTGCCCCTCAGAGGTCACGTGCACTCCCTCCAACATCTTGTGACTGCCGCAATGTCTCTCACACTCTCAGCTCTATCATATATGTATACACAAATACATTGTAGGAGGTGGTATTTCTGTTCCTGAGTCCATCACCACTTTCAGGAAGTGGGTAGCATGCTTCATCATCGGTTGGTCATTGGGCTGATATGAGTTCTTAAGTCTTTCGAAATTGTCTTTCTTTATAAGGTTGTTTTATTGTATAAAATGTTCTCCCACTCTGCTCACTTCACTTTGAATCAGTTCATAGAAGTCTTCCCAGGTTTCTCTGAAACCACCTTTTTATAATTACTTACTTACAGTACAACAGTATTACATGACAATCACATACCATTATTTATTCAGCTGTTCCTCAACTGATGAGCAGTTCCTTAGTTATAAATTTTTTGCTACATTTTTATTTCCTTTGACACAATCTCTCATTTAGTAGAATACATTACCAGCTGGAAGGAGAAAGAAAGAAGATTCCAGACAAGCGGCAAATCCTCAATCTGAAAATCAAATCTTTCAGAATTAAAGCTCTTGGGGTCAGGAGATATGGAGGGGGGAGTGTTTGTTTTTTTAAAGGGAAGTATTCAGCAGTTCTCTCTCTCAGAGTTAAAGTAGCAGAACAAAATAAAACTTAGCTAACTACCAAGATTAAAAAAAAAAAGAGGCCATGAATATGGAGAAATTTTGTGAGTGATGCCGTCTAAAACAAGCGAATTCACTGTCATTTTCACCCAACACCTTCCTGAGTGGTAAAGGAGTACATGGATAACACTCACCTACCATCTGCTATTGTAGGTAAAATGCCTTTAAATAACTGAGTATTACTGAAGTTCCCTTAACCTCCAATTTTTCTAGTTAACAAAGCAAAGAATTTTCCTCCAATCAGAGTTTAGGACATACACAAACATAGAGAGCCCTTTTCCTCTTCCTCTCAAACATCTATTATCCTTAAATAATTTTGCCACTTGCATTATGGAAAGTACCACATGAAAGTGGATAGACCATCGGGAAGACCTGTGTGTAAGACCTTCCTCCCATACAAACTGGCTGGGTGACCCTGCCAACTTTCTTAAACTTCTCAGTGCTCTAGGATTATTTTCTGAGACAGAGTGTTCTAAGTGCAGTGTCAATCTTCACTGATAAAGTTTCTTCACTGGGAGCTCCCTATATTGATGAAATCACAGGCATGGAGGGAGGAAGGTGGGGAGAGGGGTGAAGGGACTTGATAATTACCCATTTTTTCAAACCATTTAAAGTCCATATTTTTACTTTGGAGCACAAGAAAGCAGGCCCAATTGACTCAAACCCCTCAGCACTTTCATCTTTACAAATAACTTTGTAACCATCTATTCCTCTTGAAACCACAAGACTCATGATTTCTATTTCCTGAAAACCAGCTTCATTCTGCTTCCCTTGAGGGATACCAACCACATAGTTCTCTGGCTATGGAATGTCCACTTTTAGTCTATCTAAACATTTGTTTAATAAGCATTTTTATGCACAAAATATTAAAGCATTTGCCCTCTTAAGAGGTCAATATTTAAAACAGATGTTGAATATAAAACTTCCCTGAGCTGTTGTAAACAGCTTTATGCCACCTACTAAGTATTTTGGTCAATTTAAGGGGAAAATGATAGTGGCAAATGGTAAAAAATGGAATGGACTGAGAGAGTCAGAAAATGTTTCACTGTCAAAGAAAATAAGGAAAAGTCCTTTCTCTGTCACTTACTATCTGGAAGACCTCAAGTAGGTCACTTCAACTAAACATTATCCTCATCTATAAAATGAGGAGATTGGCCTGGCTGTCCTCTGATGTTCCTTCTAGCTCCATTTTATGATCTCTTAAAACCATCTCTTAAAACTCTCTCTTTAGCAACATCTTTATGTTTATTCCCATTAACTTCAGCTTCAGAAGATCACATTTAACAGTCTGGTCCCAACTTTTGGAGGGTGTACCTGGTTGGAAATTTCTAGTCCCCAAATAATTATATCCACTATAAATAATACTTCTGGAAAAATCCTTTAAATTTTATTTGAGCAAATTTCTTTTCATGACTTAAATGTTAAAAAAAAACTTGGAGCCAGATTTATTGCCCAAACGTGCGCCATTTTGATGCCTGAAACATTTATGTGTTCTGCTCTCTGCAGAATTATAAAGGTAAACGAGAATGTAAGAAATGGAGGGGACACCACAAACTAGTTAGAGATTATAGACATATTATACAGATGAAAAATGAAAACACAAACCCTCTAATTTTACAGAGGGGAAAGTTAAGGCTCAAGGAAAGCAAATGATTTGTCAGGCTGTGGTGGTATAGGACTATAATTTCTGTTACCTGGAGGCTGAAACCGATGGATCTCCTAAGCTTGGGAGTTCTGAGTTGCAGTGGGCTTTGAAGATCAGAAGTCAGCACTAGGTTTGGCACCAAGGTCCCAGGTAAGGGAGGCCACTAGACTACCTGAAGGAGAGGTGAACTGGCCCAGGTAGGAAATGGAGTAGGTCAATCAGTAATGGGATAGGTCTCTGAGCCTTGGTGAGATGGGAAGAGAAAGAAAGAAGAGGAAGGAGAGGGCATTCCTCTTTCTCTGACTTCAGTTACTTTCTTATGAATCCCCTAAAAGTGACCAAGCCAGTGAATGTGGCAATCATGGTAAGCAGAGTGGCACCTAATATCCTAGACCTGAATGTCATGATCTTGGTCTCTTTGGATATTTGGGAGATTGCCAATGAGATGGTGCAGTGGAAAGAGCCCTGGACTTAGAGTTAGGAGGGCTTGAGTTCAGATTCTGCTTCAGATACTTCCTAGTGTGATGCTAAGCAAGTCACTTCAGCTCTTTGCCTCAGTTTCTGCATCTGTAAAATGGTAACAATGTCAAGGATCAAACAAGATAATATACGTAAAGCACTCTGTAAACTTAAAACATTATACAAATTGTCACCCTTATTTTTTATCATTGTTGTCATTTCAAGGTCTCATCTTGATAGCATGCTAGCCACATAATGTCAGGTCCATTAGAAAAAAAGAAAAAAAAGCATTTATTATTAAGCACCATGCTAAGTATAGTTACCATCTAATAATAGCAAAGGCATATAAATGTATGGAGTTTGATTATCTAGGACTTTATTTAGATTAAATATTTTAAACTCTCTGTCAGTCTCAGCTTCCTCATATATGAAATGGGGATGATAACAACAGCATCTATCTCAAAGGATTATTTTTAGAATAAAATGGAACATTGTAAATTACTTCATAGATCTTAAAACATTCTATGAGTGAAAACTATTAGGATTTTTTTTTTGAGGGGGGAATAGGAGCATGCATCCTGCTTTGTTAAAATTCAAGGCCACATTTCCTTTTTAGAGCCATTGCCTCAGATCAATGCTTCCAACTGCCATTAGCCACTTTCCCTGAATTTGCATAAAATCTCATTAGCCTGACAAATAACCAGGTTACAGTATGTACTTGGAATCACCAAATGGCAACTCTTCAAAAACAAAGTTCTACAAATCAGGCTCTTTGTTAATTCTTGCTGGCCTTGCCCAAACCAGTCCAAATATTCAGCAGTAAAAGCTATTTTCTAAGGTATGTCCTTAAACTACATATTCAGTAGTCTAGCCCATGAAGCATATACTAGTAATGCATCTATTATGTATAGACATGACACTAGGCACTTGGAATTTTTTTTTTAATGAAAAAATCCAACATCATCTCCAGCCTTCAGAAACTTGCATCCTCTGGTGACACTGGTCTCCTTGCTGATATTCTAGCTCCAGACTCTGGGCCTTTTAACTGGTTATTCCTCATGATTGGGAAATTCTCCCTCCTCATCTCTACCTCCTGGCTTCCTTGGCTTCCTCCAAGTTTCAGCTGAAATTTTATCTCCTACAAGAAGGTTTTACTAATGCCCCTTAATGTTAGTGCCTTCCCTCTACTGATTAACTCCAGTTTATCTTGAAAATATCTTGTTTGTACATAGCTGTTGGCATGTGAGCTCCTTGGTGTCAGGAAGTGTCTTTTTGACTTTCTTTGTATCAACAGCACTTAGCACAGTGCCTAAAATGGAGTTAATGTTTAATTAATGCTTATTAACTGAATAACAATTTAAAAAAAAAAAAACAAGAAGAGAGAATGGTAGAAGAAAGAAGAGATCCCAACAAAGTGCTCTAGGAAGATTTGTGGAGGGAAAGAACACTTCCACAGCTTAGAAGATTTGGGATGATTTCAAGGAGTAAATGGCTCCTGTTTTGGCACTTGAAGAAAAAGTACTTTAACGGGCAGATACTGAGGGATTGCATTCCAAAAATAGGAGGTGGATCACTTGCAAGCAGAGGTAGAAAATAGTATGTTGAATTTGAAGAATAGCTGATAGTTCAGTTTAGGTAAAATATCAGGCATATAGAAAGGAGTTAATATGAAACAAACCTGTTAAATTGGGGCTATACTGTGGAGGATAGATGTCAAATGAAAGATTGAGGGGTATGGACATTATCTTATAGGCAACAGGGAACTATTAAAGGTTATTTAGCATGGGAATAACACAAATTATTTTGGCAACTAAAAACGATAGATTAAAAAAGGAAGGAAGCAGAGAGACTAATTAAAAAGTCTACACTTTTGATAACAACCATGTTAGTCCACAGATGTCATCTACTGGAACAATTTAAACCAACAAACCAGATGAAAATGCTCATAAATAGGAGCAGCCAGGTGGCTCAGTGAGTAACAGCACCGGCTCCAGTGTCGGGATGACCTGGGGATCAAATCCGGGCTCCGATACTTAACACCACACCCAGAAATAACTGGCCGTGTAACCTTGAGCAAGTTACTTAACCCCAATTGCTTAAAAAAAAAAAGAAAATGTTCATAAATGCTTCAAAAGGCATAGGACACAAGATAAGAAAATAGCAGGTAACTGGGACACTGTGGAATTCATTTTTACAATAAAACTATTCATGTTTTCCTTTGCATTGGTCCATAAGGACATGGGTCTGATATTATGCTTCCATTCATTCTTGTGCTCATTTCATGGAAGTAATCTTTGATAAATGAGATAGTATAACATTGAGGAAGGATGCACCAAGAGTTGATGAGAATAGGGACACTTAGGATCTCCAATAAGAGACCATCCTGAGAAATGTCACAAGGTCAAGGCAAGTGGTTCCCAACATACCTGATACAGAGAAGAAGGTGGACCTTTGATAATAACAGTGATGAGAAGAAAAATGATAGTTGTAGAGAGATGAGGAAAGATAGGATTAAAAAAAGTAGAGGTGAAGTGAGATTATAGAAACAGTAGGGGTTAGGAAGATGAGAAGAAGAAAAGGAGAGAAGAAAGGAAGAGTGATAAAAAGGAATAAAGAGGGAGAAGAAAGGGTGGAGGAAGGATAAAAGGGAAGAAGGAGAGATGAGAAAAGGGGAGGCAAGGGGAGTATAGGGAGAAGGAGCTAAGAAGAGGAGAGAAGAGGAAAAAGGAGAAAATTGAGGAAAGAAAAAAATTAGAGGAGAAAGGAAAGAGAGACAGGGGAAAAGACACAGACAGAAAATATACATTCCCAGAAATTCCTCCAGGAGGAAATAAATAACAGTGAAATGGTGATGATGCCATTTTGTAAGCTGTTATACATTCATAACAATGCAGTCAGCTTAGGTCACCTCATTTAAAAATAAGCACAAAGAAAATGGAAATGATCAAAAGAGAGGTAATGAAAAAGCCAAATGCAAGGAGAAGACTGAGAAGGGGCTCAACACAAAGATGAGTCAGCCTGAAGCGCTTTTTTTTGCTTCATGAAAGCACAAAGTACTTCAAACGGGGAGAAAGAAAAACCCAGGGACATTCTCCAGAAGGCATTTTCACATTTTTTATTTATAATTATCCCTTTTATTTTTTATGTAGAAAATTTATAAAGTTTATTATTTTTCCAATTTTTAAGAGATTTTTATTTAAAGTTTTGAGTTGCAAATACTATCCCTCTCTTCCCTTCCCTCTCCCTAAGACAATAAACAATCATATAGATTATACACATGCAGTTATGCAAAGCATTCCCCCCATATTAGTTAATTTGTACAAGAAGACTCCAATAAAAGAAAAAAATGAAAGAAAGTGAAAAATAGTATGCTTCATTCTATATTCAATTAATGTTAGTTCTTTCTCTGGAGGTAGACAGTATGCTTCATCATTAGTCCTTTGGGATTGTCTTGCATCATTGTATGCTGAAAATAGCGAAGTCATTCACAATTCTTCATTGAACATTATTGCTGTTATTGTGTACAATGTTCTCCTGGTTCTGTTCACTTTACTATATATCAGTTCATGTAAGTCTTTCTAGGTTTTTATGAAATCATCCTGATTGTCATTTCTTACAGCACAATAATATTTCATTACAATCATATATCACAACTTGTCCAGACATTCCCCAATTAATGGGCATCTCCTCAATTTCCAACTTACTGACACCACAAAAAGAGCTGCTATAATTAAAAAAAAAATTAGGTCCTTTTTCCCTTTTTTTTAGATATCTTTGCAATATAGACCTAGCAGTGGTATCAAAGGGTATGCACAGTTTTATAACCCTTTGTGCATAGTTCTAAATTGCTCTCCAGAATGGTTGGATCAGTTCACAACTCTACCAACAGTACATTAGCGTTCCAGTTTTCCCACATTCTCTCCAACATTTGTCATTTTCCTTTTTTGACATATTACCCACTCTGATAGGTGTGAGGTGGTAGCTCAGAGTTATATTAATTTGCATTTCTCTGGTCAATAATGATTTAGAGCATTTTGTCATATGACTATAGATAGCTTTGATTTCTTTGTCTGAAAACTGCCCATTAATATCCTTTGACTATTTAGCAACTGGAGAATCACTTGCATTTTTATAAATTAGATTCAGTTCTCTAAATAGGTGAGAAATGAGCCTTTATCAAAGAAACTTATTACAAAAAATTTTCCCCCAGTTTTCTGCTTTCCTTATAATTTTGGTTATATTGGTTTTGTTGGTGCAAAAACTTTTAAATTTTATATAATCAAAATTATCTAGCTTAAGGAGTGGCTAGGTGGCGCAGTGAGTAAAGAGCTGGCCCCAGAGGGCCCGAGTTTGGTTCCGGCCTCAGACACTTAACACCCACACAAAAAAAAACTAGCCATGTAACCTTGGGCAAGTTACTTAAGCCCAATTGCCCTCCAAAAGGCAAAAAGAAAAAAAAATATCTAGCTTACATTTTATAATGCTCTTTGTATCTTCTTTGGTCCTTAATTCTTCCCTTATCCATAAATGTGATACATAAACTATTCCCTGCTCTCTTGATTTGCTTTTTATGGTATCTCTTTATGTGTAAATCATGTAGTCATTTTGACCTTATCTTGGTATTGAATGTGAGATGGTGGTCTATACTTAGTTTCTGCCATACTGTTTTCCAGTATTCCCAGCAGTTTTTGTCAAATGTTGAGTTTTTGTTCCAAAAGCTTGAACTTTTGGGTTTATCATATTCTAAATTACTATGGTCATTTACTATATTGCAATTTATATCTAATCTGTTCCACAGATCCAACGCTCTGTTTCTTAGCCAGTACCAGATTGTTTTGATAATTACTATTTTTTTAATAATTACCATTTTACAATAAAGTTTGAGATCTGATATGGCTAGACCACCTTCTTTCACGTTTTTTTTCCATTGATTCCCTTGATATCCTTGAGTTTTTGGGTTTTTTGGTTGAATTTTGTTATTAATTTTTCTAGCTATATAAAGTAATTTTTTGATAGCTTGATTGGTATGGCACTGAATAAATTACTTAAGGTAGAAATGTCATTTATTAGCTCAGCCTATCCATGAGAAATTAATATTTTTTTCCAATTATTTAGATCTAACTTTATTTGTGTGAAAAGTGTTTTGTAGTTGTGTTCATACAGTTCCTGGGTTTGTCTTGGCCAGTAGACTCCTAAGTATTTTATGTTTTCTACAGTCATTTTCACATTTATTTACAATTTATGTATATATGTAGGCACCACAGAAAAGATGAGAGAACAAATTTTAAAAGAATTAGAAGGGTCCTAATTACTTCAAACAGGGTTGCTGGAGCAAAGTTGCCACTACGCTCTCACCATAGCCTATATTAGGTTTCTCTAAACAGCAATCTCCTCCCAGTCTACATTATGCCAAGGAACTAAGCCCAGTCTCTAGCAAGATAACCTGTCTATCTTGAAGTGTTTATTGTATGTGTGTTTATGTCATCTACAACATCCCTGCTCCCCTCCTGAGCAGGACAGAGTAACCTAGCTCATAAAAGAATGTCAGACCCCACTCTTCTTTTGGTAGCAGATTTTGAACTCTTAGAAAACATGAGCTCAGATCCTACCTCTAAAAGTTAGTCCTTGTGAGACCTTGAGCAAGACTCTTAACCTTCGTTGGACACAGTTTCCCTCATCAGTAAAATGAGGAATTTGGACTAGATTGTCCCTGAGTTTTGTAGCCCTTTGATCCCTACTTAACCTTCCAGGGTGACATTCATGCCCCTCAGGTCTCTGTGGAGTTGTGAAGAAAAGGCAAGAATGATGCAAAATGTCACTCACTGAGGTGGCAAAGGAGGGGAGGGAGAGAGAGAGAAAAGAGGGTGGGCTTTGGATTGGTCTAATTTAAAAAGAGAGAAATGTAGGGACAAGAGAACATGAGTGCCAATAATGTATGTCAATACTGCTCCCTTTCCAGTAGAAGTTCTGTACTATTTAAGAAGGAGTCTAAAGAAGAACTAGAATTAATGGGTGACAGGATATTGAAAGCTACAGAAAGAAAAACTCTGAGAGCCACCTCTAATAATTAATAAAGTTAAGAGCATGGGTTTGCTGTTCCTTGGATTAGCATGCAAGTCTCCCAATTGCATAACATTTATGTTTAGGAGCATGGGGGGGGGGGGTTGTCTATTCTTGTAAATGTCATTCCCATATATCAAGGTTGTGGAGAAAAGGCCATTCAAATCAACTAAGATAAAGTCCAGCTGCTATATATAATCCTTGTGCTTTTTTACTTGATGTTTAATACCCAGAAGTGCCCAATTCACATCCAGTCTCTCATGATAAATATCTCCCTATGAAATAGTGACATTTTGTATGCAAGCTATGGCTACCTCTATCACCCAGCAGGAAAGAAGGGCTACGTGAAAACACTGTGTATAGGCTCCTGACAAATGATGAAGTTCAAAAAAATATGCATCATTATTTTGAGGCTCTATCTTATGTACACCATCCCCACAATCATTCACACCTCTCACCAGTCAGTGGAGGAAATTAATTTATTTTTTAAGTCCTATTTTATCAAGGGAAGAGAGGATAGGAAAAAACCTCCATGTCTCTTGATTCCCTAAAATTATTATCCATAAAGAATTCATACCCATTCTTCAGAGCATCACCTAAATTAAAGGCTCTTTTCTATCCACCTTGAAAGAAAAAAAAATATGCTTACAGATCCTGACGCTAAATTTTAGCTTTCCACCTTAATCCTTATATGCATAAGAGCAGCTCTATTTACAACTTAGATTGTATTAAATTGACCCCTGCTGGCCACATCATTTCTAGTTTCTGAAAGTATCCAATTTTTAAAACCTCCAATAGTCAGGAGTACAAGCAGGACGTCCCTGCTGCTCTGGCTTCCACCTTCACCAATCCATGTAAAAAAGGGGACTCTAAACAAAAATTGGAGCTGCAGAACCCACAAAATGACACAGAGAAGCTAACCTCCCACTGAGGATAGCCCAGCAGGCCGGCAGGAATTGGCCAGCACACGCTCTGGGAGCCCAGCCCAGCTCCACTCCAAGGCTTTAGCCCCAGGGTGGGCCTGACCAGCCACCAGCTGGAGGGACTCCAGATCAGCAGCAGCTGTGGCCGTTTCCAGAATTATCAACACATAGATGCAAAGGACAAAGTGAGAGGTCAGTGCAGTCAGGACTTTGGGACCCAGTAAGTGGGAGTGCATGGCTTTTGCCCCCAGGGCAAGAAGCCTCTGAGACCCTGGCACAGCCAGCCAGCATCATGTGGCAGCTTCAGCTCCTGGCCTGCAGAGTGTAGGGGGACCAAGCACCAGTCTGAGGGGTAATCGCTCTCGCTTCAACCTGCTTGGATCTGGATTGCATCTAGGGTGGACGTCCCGGGGTGGGTGTCCAGCTTGCCAGAGAGTGTAGAGACCTCAGGGCACCCATCTAATACCTCTGGCAGCTGAGAAAACCCCAGTGTTTGGGATGAAAGCTCCCCTCTGGTGGCAGAGTCCTACTGTGGCAAAAAGCCCAGGGGTCAAGTGACTGAGGGGTGACATGACCAGGAAAAGGAAACAAAGCAGACAGAAGATTCCAACATTAGACTCCTATTTGGGGGACAAAAAGGAGCAAAGCATGGAACAGGAGGAAGACAGTGAAGTCAGAACTCCTGCACCAAAAGCTTCAAAGGAAAATACGAGCTGGTTACAGGCCATACAGGACCTTAAGAAGCAGATAAGAGAAGTGGAGGAAAAATTGGGAAGAGAAATGAGAACAATACAAGAAAATTATGAAATGAGAGTCAACAGCCTGAATGAGGAAAATACCACCTTAAAAAACAGACTGACTCAAATGGCAAAAAAGGCTCAAAAAGGCAGTGAGGAGAAGAATGCCTTAAAAAGCCAAATTTGCCAGATGGAAAAAGAATCTCAAAAGCTCACTGAGGAGAATCATTGCTTCAGAATTAGATTGGAGCAAATGGAAGCTAATGACTTTATGAGAAATCAAGATGCTGTTAAACAGATCCAAACAAAGGAAAGAATAGAAGGCAATGTGAAATATCTCATGGGAAAAACCACTGACCTGGAAAATAGATCCAGGAGAGATCATTAAAAAATTATTGGACTGCCTGAAAGCCACGATCAAAGCAAGAACCTAGAAATCATCCTCCAGGAAGTTCTCAAAGAAAACTGCCCTGATGTTTTAGAACCAGAGGGCAAAAATGAGGTTGAAAGAATCCACTGATCACCGCCTGAAAAAGATCCCAAAAAGAAAACTCCTAGAAATATTGTAGCCAGGTTCCAGAATTCCCAGATCAAGGAGAGAATATCAAGCAGCCAGGAAGAAACAATTTGAATATTGTGGAAACACAATCAGGATAACCCAGGATCTGGCAGCTTCTACACTGAGGGATCGAAGGGCTTGGAATATGATATTCCAGAGGTCAAAGGAGCTGGGATTAAAACCAAGAATCACCTACCCAGCAAAACTGAGTATCATGTTTCAGGGGAAAATATGGTCATTCAGTGGACTAGAGGACTTTCAGGCATTCTTGATGAAAAAAAACAGAGTTGAATAGAAAATTTCACATTCAGATACAAGAAGCAAGAGAAGCTTGAGAAGGTAAACAGGGAAAAGAAATCATAAGGAACTTATCAAAGTTGAACTATTAACATTCCTACATGGAAAAATGATAATTGTAACTGATGAAACTTTTCTCAGTATGAAAATAGTTGAAGGGAATAGAAATATATATATATATATGTCTATATATGAGGTATATGGGCATATGAATACATATGTGTATATATGTTTATAGGTATACATAGATAGAGGGCACAGGACCAATTTAATAGGAAGGGATGAAACTTAAAAGGTGAAATTAAGAGGTGAGAGAGGAATATAATGAGAGGAGATGGGAAGAGACAGAATGGGGTAAATTATCTCATATAGTAGAGGCAAGAGAAAATGGTTACAATGGAGGGGAAGAATAGGAAGGCAAAAGGGAATGGGTCAACCTTATTTTCATTGAATTTGGCTTGGGGAGGGAATGAAATACACACTAAATAGGGTATCTCACCCTACAGGAGAGTAGGGGGGAAGGGGATGAGAGGGGGGATGTTGGAAGGGAGGGCGGGCTGGGGGGAGGGAAGTTGGAAGCACCCACTTTTGAAAAGGTATGGGATCAAAGTAGAGAATAGAACAAGTGGTAGGTGGGATAGGAGGGAGGGAAATATACTCAGTCTTTTACAATATATCTACTATGTTAATGTTTTGCATTAGCTACACATGTACAACCTATACTGAACTGCTTATCTTCCCATTAAGGGTAGGTGACAAGGAAGGAAGGGAATGAATCTGGAATTCAAAGTTTTAAAATCAAATGTTTAAATATATATATATATATATATATACATATATATATATATACTATTTAAAAAATAAAGTGCTGTACAGATGTGTATTGTTATTGTTGCTTTTATTGACATTCTTCTCTATTGTTGGAGTTTAGTCAGAAACAGAGAGCAAGCCACTCTTCTACTGCTCTTTTAGTTTTAATGTTCAATGAGCTATTGCCCCAATAGATAAAATATTAATCATTATATGATGATGATGATGATCTCATTCTTCCCTTTTTTTTCACTAAAGTTCAGATAGAAATGATCATGGAATTAGTTGCTATCCTACTGTTATTCTTTCACATTTAATGCTCTGTGTACTATGGCACTACTTTTTGTAACTGAATAAAAGTAACAGTAGGTAAGGTCATTTTCTGAGGGTTCACTGAATTATCATCAGAACAATTCCAGTGGAAGACTGGATAATGGGGATGATATATGTACCTCATTCTATTTCCACACAGCGTTTTTCATTTCTTTTGATATGGCTCTATATTTTGAAAGTTTTTTACTCTGCTAACTTGGAAATTAGAAGTATTTGGCATGCCAGCACCTATTAAAACTACTGTTCTTAAATTTTTTTTACAATCAGTGGTCTGCACAGAAGAGTATAGGCAATATTTCTGTGAAAATAGATCAGTTGCTAACTTCCCAAGAATATTTTGAGGTCTACATTTGTATGAGAATTTGCCATCTCTTAGTTGATGAAAAATAGTAAGATCCTAGTGAATAATTCCAGCCCGCCGTGTATTCAGTATCCTAGGTATCCAATAAGTGCTGAATTTTTATAGCCTACAGTATTGTGCTGTATTGTCTTTTACCCTTTCCTTGTACAATCTTCATTAATCTTTAAGTCTAAGCTTCTTAAGGGTAACTCCTGGATAATTTCTAATGATGATGATCTGGTCCTGAATTGATCCCTCTGTTACCATGAACAAATCCATATGACTCATCCCTTTATTCAGTGTTTCTTTATCACCATGTTTTTCGTTGAATTCAATAAACAACCAATCAATCCACAAACATTAAGTATGCACTACATAGTGGGCACCAAAAATACAAAGACAAAAATGAAACAATCCCTGACCTTAAGGAACTTACAAGCTATCTAAGAAGACATGGATATATATAAGTATACACAAAAAAGGCAGCCAGGTGGCACAGTGAATAGAGTTCAGGACCTGAAGTCATCTTCCTGAGTTCAAATCCAGCTTCAGGTACTTACTAGCTATTTTACCCTGGGCAAGTCATTTGCCCCTCTTTGACTCAGGTTCCTCATCTGTAAAATGACCTGGAAAAGAAAATGGTGAACCACTCTGGTTGTCAGCTATTAAAACCCCAAATGGGGTCAGAAAGTCAGACAGACATGACTGAAAAATGAGTGAATAACAAAAATATACAAAAATGTATCCAAATGGATGCAAGAAAATTTGGGAGATAGGCCTGCACTAGCAGCATCTGTGGAATCAGGAAAAGCTTCATGTAGAAGATAGAATGTGAGCTAAGTTTTGAAAGAAACAAAGGCTTCTAAGATATAAAGAAAGGTAAAGAAGGAGTATATCCCAAGCATGAGGAACAGTCAGTACAAAAGAAGAGAGACAGAGATGAGAGTTATCATTTGTCAAGAATAGAAAGAAGGTTATTCATTCAATACTTTTTTTGTCAACACATCAGCAGATAAGGTCATGTGGTTTTTACCCATGGTGTGACTTGTGATTTACACTTGGATCTAACTTGTTTCATAAGCTCTATCTAGAGATAAACCACTTCCAATCACATTCAAAAGATCTAGTGACATACACCCATTGTCGAGCTCTACTGTTTTGTGAAATGAGGTCTACTTGTTCCAACACCATTTCTGCAAAATCTTAAGCTTTTTGTTGTGTTCAGAGAACATTCATCAATTAATAATCTAATCAATCTAACAAAAAATCTAGTTCCTTTTGAATGAAGTATACACATCTTTCTATAGCTGCCTTAGGGGTGATGAGCCTGGTGTTACATTACATCACATTAATTCTCCTAGAACCAATGGCATTCATTTTACCATGCCAAAAAAATAGTTTAAACTGTATTTCTGTAGGAGATAATTGCTCTAAAGGAGTTCTTTCCATTGAGCACTGACTTCAATATGCCAATTAGCCTCTTAACATACATAGCTTCAGCTGTCTCCTTTACAGCCTTATGCTGATGTGGCTTGAATACAAAAGTCCAAGGTATTTAAAAGTATCACCTTTATCCATCAATGCAGTTTGGCCCAGAGATTCAAATTCAAAGCCTTTAGTCTCTAGTACTCCAAATGACAGTTTGATATCACTGACAGAATTTCCATGAGAGAAGCAGATGGTTAATGTGTTTTTCAGTGAAACTATAAAACTTCATGTCACACCAAGTGATTAATAAGATGTTTGGGTAAGACTCTTTGATTTGAAAGCCACAACTAGTTCTATTTCATGACAGTGAGTTTAAGGCTAGGTAGAACCACACAGGTTTTAAATTGTCTCCATAGGAGATGTCAAACTTTATATGAATTACTATTGACCGTATTTTGTTGGTGGCATGATTTAAATGGAGAGTAGTTCTCTGTGTGGACATCAAACATTCCACTGCTCTCACTATGCTTGGATCTGTTTTGTATATTTGCAGTATGAGACCAAGCCAAAAGTTCAGAATGAGTCAAAACTTTGCAATCATCAATAAAGGCCATGTAAATGTTAAGACACTTTCAGGTTGCTTGATGAAAGAATAATAAGTTGAATCAATAATGAGTTGCTCTTACATCACTGAGACTTTTTGGCACACCCTTTTTTCTTCCCAGTCAATATATTGCTTTTCATATAAGCACCTATAGTTTTGTTTTGTTTTTAACAACACCTCTACCTCACAGAATCCTACTTTTCCCTCAAAGGCATACATCAATCATCTTTTTTATGAAGCTTTTCTTAACCACCCTCCTCCCCAAAACACACACACACAAACACACACACACACACACACGTCCTAGCTCCCTGCTTCTCACGCTACACTGCATTTAAATGACTTGAATTCATTCTGTATCAAACTCAAGAGCTTTGGGAATGTCAATGACTGCCAGATCACTGGCCCTGTTTCCAGCCTGGGTCCTACAGGAATCACGTTGGGGAAAAAATACCATAGAGAAGAGGCCCATCTTCCTTTCCACCAACACCAACTGCTGACCAACTGATGGGTAGATTAATCCACCAATAAGCAGGTAACCCCAAGAGCCCTGGGAGTGGCAGCTCTCCCAAAACTACCAGTCCTGCTTCCATTCCAGACCTTGCAACCATCATCCCCAAAAGCCTGGCAACTGCTTCTGTAGATGCTGAAGCCACAGCTACTGAAAACTCAGAAAAGAAACTTCTTGTCACCAAAATCTTGGCACTGTCAAAGATTCAGTGTCAGAAACTGATATGATTTTATCCATAGAAATGACATGAAAGATGTATAACCATCTGCTTTGCTGTTGTACCCTAATGACTATAGAGCCTTTCAATCTTATGTGCCAATGAAAAATTACTGTATAGATATTTCTTTGCCATGAAAATATGAGCTTCTTGAGAGCAAGAAGTCTCTTCACTTTTCTACTTGAATTCCCAACACAGTGTTCTGCAGGCCAAAAGTGTTTAACCAGTGATTTTTCATTGTCATTCCATTCATTCATTCATATTAATGGTGATGATACTCTGACTGATGCCCTCTTTAATTTGAAAGTCACAATAAGCTCTATTTAGGAATGATGACAGTGAGTTTAAGGCTAGGTAGAATCCATATAGGCTTTAAATTGTCTCCATGGAAGATGTCAAATTTTATATGAATTGTTACTGATCATATTTTGTTGATGATGATGACACAGAAGGTAGAGCATTAACCTGTTGTCAGGGAGACCTGAGTTCTAACTGGTCATTTGACTCTGCGCAAGTGACTGAGTTTCTCTGTGCATCAGTTTCCTCATCTGCAAAAACAGAATAATAATTCCACCTACCTCATAGGGTTGTTGTGAGGATCAAAAATGATAATATTTGCCAACCTTTAAGTGCTATGTAAATGTTAGCTATTTTTTCTCATATTTTCTGCGAAGTTCAGACAGAAATATTCCTGGGGCAAGTCATTATCCTGCTATTATTGTTCTACATTTAATATTCTATAGATTCTTATATTATCATTATGACTATATAATATTATTAACAGGAAGTTTAATATAGGCACATTCTCAATGAGTCAATAAGGACTTGTATGTGAAGTAAGATTATACATAACTGTTGTAAGATTTAGAGACAATCTGAAAGCTATTTGAGAGGAAGGGGGAAAGGGAATTGGATAGAGGAAGGAATTCAAATTAAAATAGGTTTAGTTAAATTCTATCCCATTCTACTCAAACCCCACTGCTGCCAAACTGATTGAACTAGGAAACAGTTCCACAAAAAGCAGACTGTATATGTCCAGTCTCTCAAGGTTTAAATATGTAATCCCTCTCAAATCAAGAGAGACCACAAGTGGCAGGAAGGAAATCTCTCAGTTTTTATTAGACTGCAAGCTAGTTGAGAGTAGAAAGTGAGCCATGTCTCCTCTGTGTATTTCCAGTTCCTCACAGAAAAGAGTCAGATAATAAATGTTTGTCGAATTTGTTGAATTGCCAGGATTCATTAACAATGAAAACAGACAGAATATAAAAATCCATTTGCCTAAAAGCTAATTTTGTGTAATGTATCTCCCTTTTCTTTATTTATTCCATTTTTCAACATCTCTTTCCTTGGCACTTAAGATGGATGAAGATGAATGATGTACAGTAGTTAAACTTCTTTGGCTACAAATTACCTTTTGTATCAAATTTACTGTTATGTAAGCATTTTTCATAATGCTTCAAGCAGATGAGACTTCTGTTTTGGCATATGTTATGGGAAAATGTTAAAAACTTATTCATGCTTTAAATAGCAAAATAGTCAACATGTACTGCACAGAGGATGTTGCAAATCCATCTGCTTTTTTGTAACAAAATAAGCTTAATAATATTTGCTTTCTCCACGAAAAACCTACACCAATGTGTCATCATGGCAGAGTTGAGCCTGTATCCTGGAAGATTTTCTTAATGGAGTACAAGCTCTGGTAGGACCGATCAAGCCAGAAAGGCTTCAAGATTGGGCCCAGGGCAACACTGCTTGTCTGTGGTCCCAGTTTGGAGAAAATGAGTCCTAAAAGTTAAATTGGAAGGGGATGAATTTTTTTCAACCACAGCAACTTATGAAAAGTTTTCTCTTATGCAGAAGGGCTGTGATCTGTACTGGTGATACTTTTCAAACTGATGAAATTCAATTCATCGGTTTTTATGGCATATGAATAATACTAGCTTATATTTGTATAGTATTGTACAGTTGGAGAGCCTTTTGGGTGTGTTTTCACATTTGATTCTCACAACAACCCTGTATGGTAGGTAAGAGAGCTATATTATAGTCCCTGTTTTATAAACAGGGAAAGGTGAGACACAGGGAGATTGAATGCCTTGTTCAAGGTCACTTTGCTAACGAGTATCAGAACAGGGACTTTAATCAATATTTGACCACAATTCTAATGGTCTTTCCACTATATCGTGCTGTCTCTCTAAACTTTAACTACAAATAACCCACTTCTGTTCATGACAAAGATCACATTATTCATCCACTCACCCAACAAACATATATTAAGCACCAGTTATATGCAGAATGCTTTCTTCGGCACTGGGAAACTTACAATCCTTAGACTAGACAAGGACTCACCCAAGACAGTCTGAGGGGATGGGACAAAAATACAAGTAGCTATAAGACAAAACATTACATGACCAGAACATTAGAAAGTGAAGAAAGCAAAATGAAGTCCAAGGTCCAAGGGGACAAATCATTATCAGCTAGATGATCAGAGAAGGTTTCATGGAGGAAGTAACATCTGAATTGGACTTTAAAGGATGGGTACCTAAAGGACAAAACTGTCCATACATTTTGACTCAGCCAATCCCACTACTTGACATATAAATCAATCAATAAACAATTAAGTGCTTACTCTGTGCCAAGCACTCTGTGCTTGGAGTGCTGGAGACACAAAAAGAGGGAAAAGACAGGACCTTACAATCTAATGGAGAAGACCACATGCAAAAAAAAAATACAAAGCAATATATATAAATATATATACGTTAATAGAAAATCTGGGAAAGCACTAGAACTAAGCAGGGTTAGGAAGGCTTCCTGTAGAAGGTGGGATTTTAGTTGGGACTTGAAGGAAGCCAAAGAGGTCAATGGTTGGAGAAAAGGAGGGAAAGCATTCCTGAAATGGAGGACAACCAGAGAAAACACCCAGAGCCAAGAGATGGAGTATCTCATTCATGGAAAAGCCAGTCACTGGATTGAAGAATACATGTTGGGGAATAAGGTATAAAAAGACTGGAAAGATTACATTAAAATATTTTCAGCAGTAATCTTTCTTGTTGTAGCAAAGAACCAGAGACAAAGTAGATGCTGATGGGGAATGGCTCGGCAAATTTTGATACATGAATATAATGAAATTTTACAGTGCTTTGAGAAACAATGAGTATGACAAATATAGAGAAAGATATATATGAACTGATGGAGGATGAAGCAGAGCCAAGAAAACAATATACACAATAATGCAAGTGGAAAGAATAACCACCACCAAACCATCAAAAGTGAAAGTTACAAAATTACAAAGAATAAACATGGCCTCCAAGAAGAGATATGAGAAGACATCTCTCCCTAAACAGGGATACCTAAAGTGCCCTTACTCCTTTGTAGATGTAGGAAGTCTGCAAGTGAGGAACACTGAATATATTTTCAGATTTTTTTTCAATGTATTGATCACTTTTGCTAGTTGTTTTTTTTTTCTCTTTTTTAAAAATATTCTTTGTTTTATGAAATGGTTCTCTGGGAGGGAGAGGGGTTCAAGAGGAAATTTAGGTGATGTAAAGAAAAAAGGACAATCAATAAAAACTGTTTTTTTTCCTTTAAAAAAAAAGATGGATAGGAAAGCAACAAATAAACATAATGAGAGAAAATATTCCAGGAATAGCAAACAATAACAGCAAGCAGGCCTGTGTTCAGGTAATATAGTGGTAATAAAGAGTAAGGAAATTGTGCAAGAGATGCTACGGAAGCAGAAATGACAAGATTTGGCAAGTTATTAGTAAAAAAACAGTAGCAATAAAATAGAATGCTTTAAGATTTACAAAGCAATTTACATAAATTATTTTATCTGATCATCAAAACAACCTAATAAAGTGGTAGTATCCCCATTTCACAGACGAAGAAACTGAGGCTAGCTTAAGTACTTTGCCAAGTGTTATACAACATGTCTCAGAGGGAAGTCAAAACCAAGTCTTCCTGAATCCAGGTGTAGCATTAAATTCTGTTTTAGGTTATTTATTGTTGCCTATTTAGGGTTACATAAATCCTACAGATGCATTTAGTTCAAACATGGTTAACCTAATGAATGGAGTATAAAATATATTCCAGCAACTTTTTTTTAATTGTTATCACTCAATAGCCCTTCTGCCCCTAAACAAAGAAGACCAAGGGAAGCCCAAAAACCCCTGACAGAGGAATTGAGTCACTCCATCAGAGTATGGCCAACATTAAAAATTCAGAGCCCTTTTCCTGCCTGCAGGGAGTTATCAACTAGCCAACAATTCCCCAGGTGTCTTCCCCCCCAACACTAGAAGGAGTCATCACCAGCTCCCAGGTCTAGGCTCCTTACACCCTTCCCCCAATTCCTGGTCCTGCTAGACCCAAAGAAGAACCCTTTAAAGACCTAACCAGACTTCCCTGGCTTTAGAAAGGGTACCTCACTCCCTCTGGAGCCTTAGCAGAGGATGTCTAACTCCATCCACAACCCCACTGGACTAGCTGCATTATGTCCATCTCCCTGACAACTCTTTCCTTATTGGAGTATCTCCCCATAAGAAAGCTTGCTTTACTGTCTCTCTGTCCACTCATGCCTTATGTTGTATTTTGTCCAGTGATGCCTCACCTCCTACATATGCTAGTTAGTGCTTTCCTTGTTCAGGGCTCTGAATAACAATCTCAACCATACCTAAAGTCCCTTTCTTATTTTTTTTTTGTAATTTAGGAAACAAAGAACAAAAGGGCTGGATCAGGAACCTTGGGAACCTCATGTCCCCAGGGTACCAAGGCAGGGCTTCTGTCTTCTCCTGACCCCCAAGTCCAGTGCTCTATCTACTGCACCACAGTGCCTCTAGAAATGCCCTTTAGAACTTATACCCCAGGCTTCAGAATATCCCCACTGCTAAGGATTCTTCAAACCCAAACAAATTCTGGCTCCCTTCACATATTTCACAAGTCATAGTGTCCTGCTGGGGACCTGTTCACATACAGCTCACAAAATTCCACAAAACATCTTTTATGAAATCTGGAATTGTAAGAACATTCAGATACCACCAAGAAGGCAGGGACTTAAAAAATCCAAATGTTTAATTCAGCAATTCTAACAACTATCAGCAGAATAATTTTTCTTTTAGATGCCTTTTAAATATGAGGATCCCAAGATGTAACAAACAGGGAAATAGCAGTAACCAGGCGGGGGTGAAATGAAATATTCTTTTTTTTTCCAAATAAAATGAAATATTCTTAATCTTGCAGTAAAGAAACTGTCTCTGACAAAGCAAGTAATTAAAGCATTGTCCAGGAAATGAAGCTCTGGAAGAAAAGCCAGTTGATCACCAATGTTCTCCTTTCCTCAGACCTATGATCTTGAATAAGGTTGATAGACAGTAGGAAACTGAAATATAAGGGGGGGGGGGGGGGGGGGGGAGGGGGAGGGAGAGGGGGGGGAGGGAGGGGGGGGGGAGTTGGTCAGACAAAGAAAAAAAAGAAGAAGTTTTTTTTTCTAACAATGTGATACCTGACAAAAAAAATAGAAAAAAAGAAACACCCCGAGAAA
>NW_027187343.1:2871138-2898390 GCF_028583685.1 Petaurus breviceps papuanus | reverse complement strand
GGGGGGGGGGGGGGGGAGAGAGAGAGAGAGAGAGAGAGAGAGAGAGATGCTAGGAGGTTAAGTTTTCCCCAAAGGTAAAAACTGCAGCATTTCTTTATCTAGCATCTGGTATTCTGCCTACAAAGGTGTAACAAAAAGAGCATCCACTGAAATCTCCCAGCTGTCCTCTAACCAGCTGGTCAGCATCTCCAGTGGCCACAGTCTGTTTACCTAGGTGAGTTTTTCTAGTAACCTTCTGCAAAGACAAACTTTCCAGGCTGTGAGATTTCTGACTTCTCTAAAATGAGACCTCCACCCCACAAACCAGGCTTAATGAAGGATAATAATAAAACCTGTGAAACCCCATGAAGTGTAAATTACCACCTCACCTCCTGGCATTTGCTAGCAATTTTTTTTTTAAGCTAAGAATCACAATGCAGACCTCCCACCCTGCAAACACTTCCTTTTAAAAAACAATTACATCAAACTTTAGGATTTATAATTGGAAAGGATTTTAGAGGTATTGTCATCCAACACCGCCCCCCTCATTTTATATGTGAAGAAACTCAGCCCCAGAGAAGCCCAAGGTCACACAAGTAGTTCAGAAGTAGAGATGGGACTCAAACAGAGGTCTGACTCTAGATCCAGGGGTCTTCACAAAGTGCTTTGCATGCATAACATTCAGTGCTCTCAACAGCCCTGTGAATTAGGAAATATCAGTGGAGTGCTGGTAAATGTTTAACAACCAGATCTTTAGAAAAAAACATAGTAAGAAACTTTTTTAAGTTTGATCCTGGGCATCTAGGTGGCACAGGAGGTAGAGTTCCATGCCTGGAGTCAGAAGACTCACCTTCACCCCCAAAAAGCAAAAACAAACAAACAAAAAAGAAGACCCATCTTCCTGAGTTCAAATCTGGCCTTAGACACTTACTAGCTCTGTGATCCTGGGGAAGTCACTTAACACTGCCTGCCTCAGCTTCCTTATCTGTAAAATGAGCTGGAGAAGGAAATGGCAAAACACTCCAGTGTCTTTGCCAAGAAAACCCCAAATGGGGGTGACCAAGAATCAGACAAGACTGAAAAACAACACACTATCATCATTTTCTCCATCGGTTTCTTAAGTCTAGAGTAACAATCAATAAAACAATAAGTCAAGTTCTGATTTTTAAAGTTTATTGGTTTTTGAGGTGCAAATGCTCACGCTGAAAAACTAACAATCAGCTAGCTCTTGGGAAGGAAAGAAATAATATTTACTAAGTGATAAGGGCCATGCAAAGCACTTTACAACACTTTACAACTATTCCATTTGCTCCTCACAACAACGCCGTGAGGTCATGGCTGTTAATATCCTCATTTTACAGATGGGAAAACTAAGGCATACAGAGGATAAGTGACTTGTCCAGGGTCACATAGATAGGATGTGTCTGAGGCCAGATTTTAATACAAGTCCTCCAGATTCCAGGTCCTTCATTCTATCTGCTGTGCCACCTAGCTGAGAGTAGGAACTGGCTTCAGCACACCCATTGGAAATACCCACATCATAATCACCATTTTAAAGATAAGAAAATTGAAGCTCAGAGAGATACTTGTATGAGAGTTTCCTGGCATAGCAGGAGCATCCAAAGTGCCTTCTGCCATCAGGCTAAGATTATTTCTGTTTTTGGTTTTGATTCTTCCCCCAGTTGTGGTGAGTTCGGATTTCCTTTGGGAAATGATTCATATCATGGTATTCTGGGCCAACTAGATAGATAGCAGTATCTAAGATTTAAGGTACAAGAAAAAAAATGACAGATTTTCCTCTTTCTGTACCAAATATATGTTTCCTAGTCTCTTCTCTCAAGCCTTGCACTCTGCTTCCCCTCTCCCCCCATAATTCATAGCTACTTATTTTTAAATACAAGAGATCTAAGGAGCAATGAATTTGATCTTAGAGGACCCAAGTTCTGATCTCAACTCTGCCACCTGAGCAACCTTATGTCACATAACTTCTCTGTGGCTCAAGTTTTTCATCTGTAAAATAAACAGGTTGAACTCAGTGACTGATAAGGCTTTTTCTAGATCTAAATTCATGGCCCTGTGATGCTAGGCCCTAAGAGATCTCTTTTTTCATGCCTGATTTACCCACCCTCCATAACAACACAATTCTACCCCATCAGCTTTATAGGACAAGTAATAGCATCTTCAGCCCTTTAAAGGAGAAAAAAAATTCAAAATAATAAATAAATACACATACATTCACACATACAAATACAATAAACAATTAGTAAATCTCTAAGCTCACTCTCAAAATTTTTTTTTTTAATCAGGACCTTTCCAATTCTACAGATTGATTCATATTTGTCTTTTTTTTCCTTTTAAAGTAAAACCTTGTGGCAGCCTGGGAAAGTACAAACCAGTTCAAACAGGATTTCACCTTGGGCACAATTAAAACTATTCACAAGTTGATAAACCTAGACAGCCAAGGCTATTTACTTCATAGGCTACGGAATCTGAGCGGTAACTCAGTGGCCAAGATGGACATTCCTTACAAATGATATGTACAGCTTGCTAACAAATTAGGGAAATGTTCCCCTTTGGTTTCCTTCTTGACTACTTGTAAAATAATATTGCCACACAAATTTGCAATTCAAATTCGAGGCCTTATGAGTATATTTTGCAGATCATGTTCATAGCAGGGAGATACCAAGCTAGGAGTTGCATGGAAAGCTTAATTTGATGCTGGCTTTTAGCCAGAAACACTAGACCACATGTTTGGAGACCATTAGGAGTATAAAAAGACCCAGTGCATCTGGTTCTCAATATTATCGTTACCACTGCTTATTTATACATGTACTTTCAACTCAAGTTTCAAAATAAAGCAATTTCCTCAATTAAAACCCAGGCATTTAAATATGTAGCAGTTTCCTTTGTGGATGACAGAAAAGTCAGAAGGACTCTGGACACTGAGAGCAGGATTGACAAGGCATTTATTAACAGGCTTGACAAGAACCCCGGTGATTTAGGCCACACAAATACCATATGCCTAGCCTATAGACTACTGTAATTTACACATTAAGTATAAGCTTTTATTTTCATACTTGAGAAAACATGCCAAGTGCTCAGTATTTATTACTGTAGTTAACTTGCAGAATGAGCATGCTAATTACAGAAGAAGAAACATTAGACCTAGGGGAAAAAAAATCAATTTGATGATCACACAGGCAGGTAGTAATACCACTAGCATGATCTAGTCCTACAACTAATCCCAGAATGTCTCCATCTTAAAAACCTGCTATAGTAATCATGTATTAAAGCAGATGCAAGAATCACTACATTGGCAAAAAGAGAGCCCATAAAACCTAACCCCACATCCTCACTCCACCCCAACACAATCATTTTAGCTGCGGTAATTGTTGTAAACAGTATGACACAATGAGAACAGTGACATATTATAATTTTTTCCCTAAACAAGATACTTAGAACAGGTAGTTTTAACCTATTACCTCAGATCATCTGAGTGCTTAATAACTTTAGAAAAATGCTATCCCTGGAGCCAAATGGTGGTAGGTGAAAAATGATCCAAGCAAATATAAGACTTAAATTTTTGTTTTGTAGCTGTTGATGTGATCACTTCTACAGTTGTAAAAATGGAGGAAAGAAAGATTAAAGAAGGACTTGTCACCATTTTATCATTTTAAGGAAAATAATTACTTGTTATTTAAATAACTAACCTTAAGGAAGTGAATCATAACCTGGGAAGATCTACACAGATGACACTATTAATGAAGGTTAATAATTTTATTTTTGAAAAGTATTTTATTTTTATTCCCAAGTAATTACAAATGTGAAGTGCCTGGTATTCAATTCCACATCCAGTACTAAGGAATCAGGTGGTCTTAATCTCTCTGGGCCCCAGTTTCCTCACTTGTAAAATATAACCCAGACCAAGTCACAACTTTACTACATCTCATTTTCCTCTTATGCAAAATGGTTGGGGAAGTGGGGAAGAAGTGGAAATGAGAGATACACACAAAAATGGAGCAAGCAAGTGTCTCAGTGGACAGAGCCCTGGGTTTGGAACCAAAAAGACTTATCTTCCTGAGTGCAAATCCAGCCTCAGACACTCAGTAGCTGTGTGACCCTGGGCAAGTCACTTAACCCTGTTTGCCTCAGTTTCCTTATCTGTAAAATGAGGTAGAGAAAGAAATGGCAAATGACTCCAGTATCTTTGCTACAAAAACACCAAATGGGGTCACAAAGAGTCATACACGACTGAAACAACTGGACAAAATATACCAAAATATCCATAGTATCATTTGTTCTAGTAGTAAAAACCTGGAAATAATAAATAGATTGGGGAATGATTAAACAAGCTATGAGATGTTAATATGACAGAATATTACTGTTCCATAAGAAACAATAAATATGAAAAATTCAGAAAAAGTATAAGAAGATTTATATGAACTGATACAGAGTGAAGTAAACAGAACTAGAAAGTGATACATGATGACTGCAAAATTGCAAATGGAGAGAACAAAAAGATAACACTGAGTATTTATGATGAGCAAGCTTAGCCCTGAGGGAAAAATGAGAAAATGGACCTCACTCCCTTCTTTTAAGAGATGATAGACTCTTGGTGTGACATATCACTCATTGTCTCAGATTCAGGTAACATGTTTGGGCACATGTTACAGTTAGGTTGGCTGAACTGCTTTTCTTCTTCAATTTTCTTTGTTATAAAGGATAACTCAAAAGGTAGGGGGAAGGAGAGTTATATTTAGAAATGAAGGCAAGGTAAAAACAAAGATACATATGTTCATGTTTGTGTTTGTGTGTTTCATTTGTTATTTTTAACTGAGAGGAGTTGGACCACATGACCCCCAAGGTTCCTTTAAGCCATTCATAGATGATCCTAAGGTAATTGACTGAATGATCACTTATGTTCTTTCACAAGGATGCTAGTCTATTTTAAAAGCTATCTACTGGAATATCAGAAGTCTCGAAACCAATTTGGATTTTGAGAACTGAACTTTAAGCAGTATCCCAAATGTTTTTGCTTTTAATTGTTGTGTTGTTATTGACTTGCAGAAAAAGAAAGCTAAATACAGTGGAAAAGAGGAAATATTAGACCTGGGGAAATAAATAAATTACTATCCAGGCATCCATGAAGGAGCTATCACACCCCCCATGACCATCTTTCCACCTTGGAAATTGGCGATAACAGGAAATGATAGTAAATCTGTTCCTCCATCTGTATTATGAAACAATCGCATATTAACAAGATGATACAGGAAACTGTTTTAAGCTGTTGGGAAAATTACTACATGAGAAGTGGTGATTAATACAGCTGCTACTATAATGTCAATCCATTGTTTTTCATCCTGAATATACTATGAATAATAGTAACTCATATTTTGTAATGATAATAGTTAACATTTGTATAGGGTGTTAATGTATATAAAATATATTTTTTATTATCAAATGTGGGTTTCATTTCATTTGATGGTTATAAAAATCTTGTGAGGTAAGCACTATTATTAATAAGGTGGCTAGATGACAGAATGGATACGGCACTGGGTCTGGAGTCAGGAAGATTTGAGTTCAAATTTGGCATTGGATAATTACTAGCTGTGTGATCCTGGACAAGTAACTTAACCTCTGTTTTCCTCAGTTTCCTCATCTACAAAATGAGGATAATAACAGCATCTACTTCATATATTGTGAGGATCAATTGAGATAATGTTTGTTAATCGTGCTTAGCACAGTGCCTGAGGTAGCAGGTACTTATTCCAGGAGGGACATCATGTTCCATGGAGTTCAAACCAAGTAGAACTGGCAGATGGAAAGTGGAGAGTTTCCACTAGCATTCCCAAAAGAAAAGAAATTCAAGTATGCGTGAAAAAAAAAATATATATATATATGTGCATGTGTATGCGTGTATATATCCATACATACATATATAGATTTAATGATAGAATCATGGAATCAGTCATTCGACACTCAACAAGCATTCAATGAGTGCTTAATTATGTGCCAAACACTGTGCTAAGCTCTGGGGATGCGAAGAAAGGCAAAATCAGCCCCTTGTCTCAAAGAACCCACATTTTAATGGGAGACACAAATGTACAAAAAACCTACGAACATACAAAATGTGAACACATTAGGTAAAAGGTGATGTCAAGGGAGAAGTCACTGGTAACTAGAGAGGCCAAGAAAAATCTCCTAGAAGAGGCAGGATTTAAGCGAATTCTTAAAGGAACCAGAAAACTGACTAATAAGCACATTCAGGATTAGAAGAGCCCAAGGAACTGAGGGCGTACCTTCTAGGCATGGGAGAACCGGGCCAAAGACAGGAGATGATGGCGCATTGGGTGCAAGGAGCTAGCAGTGGGATGGTTTAGCTGGATCAGAGAGTTAGTCACTCAGTATTAAGCACTGAGTGTTTAGAAGTATTTATTAAGCATATAAGGATTACATATATAATATGTATACTGTATTATATCTATATAATATGTTTATATATTTATTTATGTTATATAATATATATATATATTTATTTATTAAGCACTTATGAGCAGGCACTGAGCTAAGCAAAGAAAAGCAAAAAGACAGCCCTTCTTCTCATGGAGCTCACAGTAGACCAGGAGAGACAACAAATAAACAGGTGGCTGTGTGAGGTAAGCCTGACCGATGAAAGCCTGGGGCTCAAAGAAAGAAGCTGAGAGACAGATGGTCAGGGTGGACCACCTAGGCCCAGGTAGAGAAGTCCTAGAGGGATGACTAAAGTCAGGCAGTGAGTGGCAGTACCTGGTCCCCAGGAATCTTAGAGAGATCCAACCTCCAACCTAACAAAGGAGGAATCCTTTCTATAAGTTCTCTGACAAGTAATCACCTAGCCTTTGCTTAAATAATTTCAGTAGGAGAGAATTTACTATTTCAAAAAGTAACCTATTCCATTTTGAAACAGCTCGACTGGTGGGAATATTTTTTTTTTTCCTGAAAGGGGGGAGACAGAGTACGGTAAATTACATCACATGAGAAGCACAAAAGATCTATTACAAAAGAAGGAAGGACATGAGCATTGTTTGAACCTTACTCTCATTGGATTTGACTCAGAGGGAATAACATATAGATTCACTTGGTTATAGAAATTTATCTTACCCTATAGGGAAATAGGGGGGGAAAAGGAGAAAAAAAGAAAAGGGGGCTGATAGATTGGGGGGGCAGAGTGAGGGAGGCAGTGGTCAGAAGTAAAACAATGAAAAAAAGAAGTAAAACACTGGTGAGGAGGGACAAGGAAAAAGGAGAGAGAAAAGTATAAATGGGGAAAATTGTACAGAGGGAAATACACAGGTAATAAACATAACTATGAATGTGAATGGAATTAACTCTCTCATAAAATAGAAGCAGATAACAGAGTGGATCAAAAACCAGAATCCTACAATATGTTGTTTACAAGAAACACATGTGAAGAAGAAAGATACACACAGAGTAAAATTAAAAGACTGGAGTATAATATATTATGCTTCAGGTGAAGTTAAAAAAAAAAAAGCAGGGGTAGCAATCCTGATCTTGGACAAAGCAAAAACAAAAAAAATATATCTAATTAAAAAGGATAAGGAAGGAAACTACATCTTGCTAAAAGGTACCAAAGACAATGAATTAACATCAATACTAAAATCCAAATCCTTACAGTTCAAGTTAAGTGAGTTAGAGGAAGAAATAGAAAGCAAAACTATACTAGTGGGGGACCTTAATCTCCTCCTCTCATAAGTACATACATCTAAACACAAAATAAACAAGAAAGAAATTAAGGAGAGGTATAGAATATTAGAAAACTAGAGTTGATAGATCTCTGGAGAACACTGAATGGGGACAGAAAAGAATATACCTTTTTTTCTCAGCAGTACATGGCACCTACACAAAAGTTGACCATGTATTAAGGAATAAAAATCTCATAATCAAATGCAGAAAGGTATAAATATCAAATGCATCCTTTTAAGATCATGATGCAATAAAAATTACATGCAATAAAAGGTCATGGAAAGATAAATTAAAAATTAATTGGAAACTAAACAATCTAAGCCTAAAAAATGAGCAAATTTGGAGAGCAAGGAATAGTTTAGCTGTCAGATGTATGGAAAAGGGAAGAAATTATGACTAAACAAGACGTAGAAAGCACTATGAAATACAAAACTAATCATTTTGATTACATTAAATTGAAAAGGTTTTGCACAAACAAAACCAATGCAACCAAAATTAGATGGAAAGCAGAAAGCTGGGAAACAATTTTTATAGCCAGTGTCTCTGATAAAGGCCTCATTACTCAAAGAGAACTGAGTCAAATTTATAAGAATTCAAGTCATTCTCCAATTGACAGATAAATGGTCAAAGGATATGAACAGGCAGTTTTCAGATGAAGAAATTAAAGCTATCTATAGTCATATGAAAAAATGATCTAAGTAACTATAGATTAAAGAAATGCAAATTAAAACAATTCTGAAGTAGCACCTCACACCTATCAGATTGGCTAATATGACACAAAAGGAAAATGATAAATGTTGGAGATATGGGAAAATCGGAATACTAACAAATTGTTGGTGGAGTTGTGAACTGATCCAACCATTCTGGAGAGCAATTTGGAACTATGCCCAAAGGGTGATAAAACTGTTCATACTCTTAGATCCAGCAATACCACTATTAAGTCTGTATCCCAAAGAGATCATAAAAAAGGGAAAAGGACCCACGTATGCAAAAATATTTATGTATATGTACAAAAATATTCTTTTTGTGGTGTCACTGAATTGGAAATCAAGGGGATGCCCATCAATTGGAGAATGGCTGGATAAGTTGTGGTATATGAATGTAATGAAATACTACTGTGCTATAAGAAACGATGAGCAGGCAGACTTCAGAAAAACATGGAAAGATTTATATGAACTAATACTGAATGAAGTGAGCAAAATCAGAATATTGTACAGAGTAAGAGCAACACTGTGTAATGATCAACTATGCCAGACTTAGCTCTTTTCAGCAATGCAATGATCCAAGACAGTTCCAAAAGACTCATGATGGAAAATTCTGACTACATCCAGAGAAAGAACTATAGATTCTGAAAGCAGTTCAAAGTATACTATTTTCACTTTTTTTTCCTCATGTTTTTTCCTTTTGTTGTGAGTCTTCTTTCACAACATGACTAATGTGGAAATGTTTAACATGATTGTACATATATAACCTATATCAGGTTGCTTCCTATTTGGGGAAGGGGGGAGGAGGAAAAATTCAGAGCTTCAAATCTTACAAAGATGAATGTTGAAAACTATCTTTACATGTAATTGGGGAAAAAAACACTATTAAGAAAAAAAAGAATATTTTCCCCTCACATTAACTCCAAATCTGTCTCCCTATATGACCTACCCACAAGTTCTACCTTCTGGGACTACAACAGGATAAGTCTACTCTCTGTATTTTGTTTTAAGTTGGCTCTTACCAATAGAGATGTTATTCATGATTATTCTCCCTGTTCCTCTACCCCATTCTCTCTAGTAAAATGTACATCCCTCAAAGACAAGGACTGTTTTTGTTTTTGTTTCAGTATCCCCAGGATCTCACATAGTGCCTGGCACTTTAAAAATCCTTGAGGAATTAAGCTGAATGGAACTAAAATGTTTTCTAATGGATTACAGTTTAAGGCCCGACATAGGAATAAGTTCTAAGTTTTCACGTCAGTAACAATATCTGACATAAGTTTTTACTTCAACAAGAAAATCCTAATATTAAAAAAAAAAAATCTGTCAGGTTGCCATAGTTACCATCTATTTGAAATTACGACATTCATTATGCTCTATTTTATTTCTTTCAAAGAAACTTGGTCTAAGCATAGCCCAAGAATTCAATAAAAATAACTGCCAGAAAAACTCAAAGTTCCATTGTTTTTAAGGAATCTGACAGGATTTAAATATACAACAGCAGACCCTGAGGTGATGATACCAGTTCCATCAATAAAATTAAAAGATTTTGACCTTGACATCCATACTGGCTGGGGCCACATGATCTAGAAGGCTTGATTCTCTGAGCTGAAAAGATAAATCGTCAAACAACCAAGATGATAGCCACGGAACAAGAAAGTCAGAACTCATAAAGAGCAGAACAAAGGCAACCCTCAAAGGAAGACCAGATTATAAAGATGAAATTTCTCTCATGAAAACTAGAAATTTTTGTTGCCCTCTAGGAGACCCTTTGGGGGCTGTAACCTCCTGCTTTTATCTGAAATCATTCAGAAGGGCAAACAAAGAGAATCACAAACAAAAAAGTGAGGAAAGTTAAGCTAGCACAACTAATTAGACCATACTAAAAAGTTTATGCCAGAGTCCATTCCCACATAGTCAGCAATCTCTGTCATTCCCAGGGAAGTCGTGCAGATTTTTGTCTGCAGGCAGGATATTTAGCTCACTTTAACAAATATTTATTAAATTTACTGCATTCAGAGGACAGGGATAAGATCTTGGAGGAGATAGGAAGTTCAGACAAGGCATATTTCCTACTTCTTAGAATTCTGAGTGTAATAGGAAACTAAGATGGGAACACAAATAACTGTAATACAACATATCATATGGCAAATACTAGAAAGTTAAGATAAAATCTAGGTCCTCTCCTCATAGATTTTACAGTCTAATAGAGGTTAATGTCAAATATACTTCCATGCCCATAATGGGGTGAATGAGCCAAGGCATTACTAGCACCCACAGAGTACTGTGCTATTACAATGTCCACATGGACTTTAGAACATACTCAAGTATTGTTTGGATCTGTTTAGCACATAAAGAAGAGATGGCTTTGCATTAGCTGCTGAAGCAGAATTAAGTAAGCTTACAAAAGGCACTAACTAGATGATTCTGCCCCCCTTTCCTGCCTGGTTGTGATATAGAGAGGATTGTTCTAAGCCTCTGGAGAGGGAGAGAAGCTTCAGACCTTTATCTTCCCACCAGGATTACCACCACTGTGGTCCATGAGTACACAGCCCAGCTATCGCTTCTGTCTCTGTTGTGTCTAATACTCTTCTTTCCTGGTATTAGAGGAAGGAGTATCAGACTAGGCTGGGACTTTATGAGCTTTAAGAAGTTGGAAAAGCAAGCTTCCAGAGATGTGGGAACTGGAGTCTATGCCAGGTTTTGTGGAGTTTAGTGGGGAGTTAAGTCTCAAGGAACCTACTTGGCCCAGCATAGAAATGGATTAAAGGCAACCAAGAGGAAATGACAGTAACTCATCCTTTAGTTATATCGCTGGGAATTGTACTTGGTGGGGTGAATATTCTGTAGAAACTGCTTCAAGTTTGGGCCCACTTTCCTCAGAAACCAAGATAACAAAACAGAGAGTGTGCACTGCCCCCAGGTGTGGGCAGGAGGGAATGTCTATACTTCTGTTCTTCCTATACTTTCTCAGTAAATATACCTTTTTAAAAAGCTAACTGAATTTAATTGATTAAATGGTACAGGGTTGGGTGCTAATCATTGGAAAGTATCAATATTATAAGGGAGATACCAACTATAATTGGTAATTGACATTTAGAAATATAGCAGAATGGAGTTTGGGCAGATGGTAAAAGAAAAAAACCCCACTGTCCTTCGGGATGCCTTTAGAGCACAGAAGGGGATCTAAAGCTGGCTCCTCTTGCAACACATCATTCCTTCAAAGATCCATAAATTCATCAGTAGGGGTCCTCCCTAGACCAGCAAACCATCTCTGACTTAGTAGACAATTTTCAGGATTTATTGTGGCTGAAAAATTCATCACTGATGGGCCAAGTTGCTGACGAATTTCACAAACTGAACTTGATTGGTCCTCAAGTAATTCCCATACAGTCTGTGACAGCCCATAGTCAAAAGCCATAGGATCTGCCAGAGCCTAGGGTCTTCTAACATAGCATATAAGATCCCTGGATCACTTCAATGCCACAATGAGGTCTTTGAGTGAGAATTTATAAAGGATGCATAAAGATTACAATAAAAATAATAGTGTAGTATGCACCTTGCAAACATTAACTCATTGATCCTCAAAAGAATCCTATGAAATAGGCACTTTTATTATCCTTATTTTACAAGGAGGAAACTGAGGCAGACAGAGATTGAGTGATGAATGTCTAAGCTGAACTTGAACTCAGGTCTTCCTGACTCCAGGTCCTGTGATCTCTTCACTAGCTAGGCCACCTAGCTATTTTTAATACAAAACAACATACAGTAAGTTCTGCTACGATACTTTTTTTGAAAACGTGAATTTGTTCCAATCTGACTGATTTATTGGGGAATCATTTGAGCATAACAAGAATTTTGGTTTGCTTGTGAGCAATTTCTTCCATGAGAAATGGTAAAAATGCAGGATGGAACCACTTCATAATAATTCACCAACCACAACCATTCTGATGTCCACTTCCACTAGCAAACTTGGGTTTTATAAAGGTGAATTGACATTTATTATCTATATTCTGGTGCAATAAAGATCTGTGAGGAGAGGAGATTCACTATGCCATGGCCCCCAACTCCCACCTCCAGAGTTGTGACTTGTCCAGCTACTGGGAGAATTTGCCAGTCCTGCCACAATTTACTGTAGTACTTATTAACCATTTAACTTGTATAAAATTGTGCTACCGTTTGCATTAGGTTTCTATATATTTTTGATGTGTCACTAAAGAAGTTTTGGAATGTTGCTCTCCTATCTCCAATTTACCTATAAGCCCTATAGTTATTATTATTGCATAATTTTGCAAGGCAAGGTGCTTTTGAGGAACACATATGTCTTGCTATAAGAGAACTGAATGTATATCATATATTAAGCAGATGAAAAATAAGGAACAATATGAAATCAAGGGAGGAAAAATTACTGACCATGGGCAGTATGGAAGCCTTTGTGAATAAGCCAGTATTTGATTGGCTTTAAAGGATGAGTAGGGATTTGGTAAACAAAGAGAAAGAAAGCAAAAACATTACAGGCATAGGGAAGCCTCTAAGCAAGAAGCAGAGGGGTTGGAAAACCTAGACTTTGTTCAGAGACTTGTTAAATTGGGCTGGAGCAGATTTAGTCAGTAGTATAAGAAAACGCTAACCAGATTAAGGAGGGTCTTAAATGTCAAGCAAAGGACTTCAAACAAATAATGAAGAATTACATAAAAAAAGATTATTAAAACTTTTAATAAGTCATCAGATACTGGTTCTTTCAAGCTGTCCAATAAGGAGAGAATTTTCACCATGATAAAATAACTTCTTTATTCATTAGGAGTACTACTTATAGAATAACATAGTTATATTGATTCCTCTGGAGAAAAAAGAGAGACATAAATTGCCACTGTGATTTTTATTGATATTAAATTACCTTTTGAAAAAATATCAAGATCTCTAAGGTCATTGATTTCTTTCTTAATCTATGCAACTTATATTGTAGAAATGAATTGAATTTGATTCAGTTTCACAAACTTAATTATCTCCTGTGTGAGAGGCACTGATCTAGAGCCTGAGGATACAAAATCTAAGACCAGACAATTAGAGATACTGACATTCACCCTCAAATTTTCACTATCTCTAGGTACATGGGCAAGTAGTTTTCTTTACCATTAGGAGTTTCTATTCATTTTTATGTCACGGACAACTATGGCCATCTGGTGATGCCTCTGGACCCCTTCTCAGAGTAATATTTCTAAAACATATGATAAAACACAAAGACTACAAATCAACTCATTAGACTGAAGTACAGTAACCGAAATATTCTTGAAAACCAAATTCACAGATCCCAGGTCAAAAACCCTTCCTCTATATTCTTTCTCATGACTTCAATTATTAACCCCCTGTACAGATGATTTTCAAAATCTATATCTCTAACCCCAGCCTGTTCTTAGCGCGCCTATCTTTGAATATTGTACCAATATCTTAACTATATTCAGATTTCAGATACTGCTAAGAAGATAAGGAAAAAAAAACCACATTCATTTCAACAAAGTCTATCAATTATTTAAGCAATTGATGGCTCCATGAGTAGTCTGCATAACTTACTTTACCAATGTCTATTAATAAGCCTTAATATTGTCCCTGTTATCCCCACCCTGGGTAGTACAATAGACTGCTGGACCCAGAGTCAGGATGCAGAAAAGTCACTTAGCCATTGTCTGCTTTGGTTTATTTAGTACCAAATGATAAAAAGAACAGTAATAGGACCTATTTCACAGGATCAAATTTTAAGGATCAAATGAGATAATATTTATTTATTTATATGTTTGTTTATTTATTTGCTTTTTTTGGAGGGGGGAAGGCAGGGCAATTGGGGTTAAGTGACTTGCCCAAGGTCACATGGCTAGTAAGTGTGTCAAGTGTCTGAGGACAGATTTGAAGTCAGGTACTCCTGACCCCAGGGCCAGTGCTCTATTCACTGTACCACCTAGCCGCCCCATGAGATAATATTTATAAAGAGCCCAGCACAGTGCCTGGCACATAGTAGACACTTAATAAATGCTTTTTTTATTCCCCCCTGCCTCTCTCCCCACCCTGTTTAGTTTAAGATCCCATATTTTACATGTTGCTGTTCTTTGCTTAGTTTTCAGTCATATATGATTCTTTGTGACCCTATTGACCATACTGTCCATGGGGTTTTCTTGGCAAAGGTAGTGAAGTGGTTTACCATTTCCTTCTCTAGTGGATTAAGATAAACAGAGGTTAAGTGATTTGCCCAGGATATACAGCTAGTAAGTGTCTAAGGCCACATTTGAACTCAGGTCTTCCTGACTCCAGGCCCAGAGTCAGTGAGCTCCAGTGGGCCAGCTAGATGCCTCCCTATTTTACATACTCACCCTCAAACATCCAGTGGCAAAATTAGGAACAAAAAGGGACAAGAAATTTGGCTGTAAAAGAGTATAACTGGAAGTTCCAAAGTCTCCACTTCAACCATGTAATGAACCTCCTATGTGTGGCCACTGAATACAGGTATTCTCCTTCCCCTTGCTGCTATGTTTGGGCTCACTGCACTACCCTAATTCTGCACCAAGCTGACATTTCTTCTATAATAGTAGTGCATGCACTCAAATATAGAGACAGGCTATTTCAGCACTTGCTGAAGTGGTATTTTAAATGGCCACCAAGGAACTCCATCCTTAAAATATTTCTCATATTAATGCCTGTAATTCTAACATCAATCATCTAAACATTCATATATTAGCAGAACTAGAATATACCTCTGAGATAATCTAGTCCAAGGATTATCATATTTTTGGTCTAAGGACCCCTTTACACTCTTAAAAACTATTAAAGACCCCAAAGAGCTTTTTGTTTACATGGGTTACATCTGTCAATAATTACTGTATTATCAATGAAAACTAATAGATGTTCAAAATGTTCATTTATTAATTTTAAAATAACAACAATAAATCCACAATATATTTTATGAAAAGCAGCTATATTTTCCCCCAAAAAAAATTATGAGAAAAATGATACTATTTTACATATTTGTGCAAATCTCTCTAATGTCTGGCCTTTACAGAAGACAGCTGGATTCTCCTATCTGCTTCTACTTTCAATCTGTTATGATATGTTGTTTTGGTTGAAGTATACAAAGATAATACAGCCTCGCACAGAAATGGGATTGAAAAAGGGAAGAGTGTCTTAATAAGCAAAAAAATCTCAGTATTGTTAGGAAAACAGTTTTTACATTGACTACCTAAAAGAGACTTGAGGACCCCTGTGGTTAATGGAGCATATTTTGAGAACCACTTGTCTAATCCAATCTTATGTTTTGACAAAGAAAGAAAATGTGACCCATAATATATTTGTCACATAATTTGCTAAACAATTTGCCAAAGTTCACAGCCATTAGGACCAATGCTTCTCAACTATGTGATCTTTCTGCTACCTTACAGTTTATCCTTTATTCTGACATATTAAACATCTCCCTTTCTTCCTATTCTTCTTTGCAAATATATATATTCACAAGAATGGCAGCATATTATATCCTTACCATCTTAAAAAGTTAACCTGTTCTCCATGGTTTGGTGGTAAATGTTTAACAACCAACTCCCAGGGGGGAAAATGTATATATGACATACTTCTAAGTTTAATCTGCATCATTAACATTTTTTTCCAACTTCTATTTTTCATTAAGTCTATGCAATAGAAGACAATAAATCAAGAGCTGATTTGTAACATTTGCCAATCTCCTAAATTAGAACATACATACTGAAAATTTAACAATTAGCTCTGAGGAGTCAATTAAAGTTGACTACAGCACAATCTTATCTGCTTATCAATTTACAGAATATTAGAACTAGGATGTAGCCCTTAAATTTTGTAGGCAAAACTTTTAACATCCCTACCCCTAACCCAAAGGAGCTAACTACTTTATACAATAGCTACCAAACCTATAGAGCTCATTACTCTTTAAGAGATAATAGAAACTAAAAATCCAATATATTTCAACAATCTCTACATGCAAGAGAATGATATCTGCTATGTTCAAGACACTAAAAAAACAGAAATACACATGCCAAAGACAATGCTCTCAACAAATTTATAATCTAATGGGGTCAAGGACATGATACAAAGGACAGAACAATAGGAACAAAAGAGAGATCCAGCCAAAATGTTATGAAAATTTTGAAGTAAAAGACATTACTTTTACTTAGAAAGATGGGTAAAGAAAAAGGGCGTCACAGAAGACTTTATGGAAGAGGTGGCATCAAAGGAAGGATTTGGAAGGAAGGAATGGAAAACCTCAAAGAGAAATGGAGGAAGACCATGGAAACTGGAGAGGTCAGGATAAAAATAGAATATATTGGCTAGAATATATGTATAATGTGTAAAGGAAAGTAATATGAGATAAGGCTAGACAAATAGCTTGGAGCTAAGACTGTGAAGCTCACTGAATACCATGATCAGGAATTATACTTGACCCAGTAAGTGCTAGAGGACAATTGATATTTTTTTAGTGAAAAGAATGACATTGATTTGAGAGATGCATTAGGAACAGTAATAGCAATAATGTGAAAGATGAATTGAGGAGGTGATAGACTGGATGCAGAAAGTTAAATGGTCATTACTATAGTCTGGGTAAGGAAGGGGTGGGGAACTTGAACTAGTTTGACTAAAGTGAGAGTAGAGAAGAAAAAACAAGTACAAGAGATAAGGGCAAAATCAACAGGATTTGGCAACCCAATGTAGGTATGGTGTGAATGAGAGGGAAGAGTCTACAGTCAAAGACCATTCCACAGTTCTAAGCTTGAGTAAATAGAAGTATGACTACCATTAAGAGAAACTGATTGATTAAGGAGAGATTCAATACTAGAATAATGAGTTTGAAGTATTGTTGAGACATTCTGCTGAGTTGAAAATAAGGCATGGTAGTCCTTGGGACAGGTTAGGCTTAAAGAAATAGATTTGAAAGTCATCTGCATAGAAATGCTAAGCAGATGAGATCACCAGGATAGTCCAGAGATAATGACCTAGGGGTAGTTCGTTTAAATGCCTATAGGAAAAGGAGCCAGAAAAAAAACTGAGAAGATAGAAGACTCATAAGAATGCACTGTCATGGAAGCCAAAGGGAAGACCAAAAACCATCAAGGGAAAGTCAGGAATATTCTGGAAATGTGTTGATCTTTGTGAGCATCACTTCATGGAAAACAATTACTATGTCTTCCTAGAAAAAGTTCCTTGGTATCAATATAAGAGAGAATATGGGCTACTGGCCTAATCCAATAAGACATTTATTATGTTATACGTGTCAGGGACTAGTACTTCTAGCTTCCCATATTCTATTTACAAGCCCATATGGGGATAGCCGCTAACAAATGAAACTGAATAAATCTCTTAATCCCATCTGATTCTACTGTGAGGCTGGAGACAAACCAAACTCTAAAGCCTTAGTTAACCAAAGTCCAGAGCCAATATACATTTTTCAAAAATTATCCTATCTCAGATGAAGTAAACAAATTGTTCCTCTGTACTGTCCAAAGCTCACTATGTGGAAGAGCCCTGCTTCTGGAAAATTACCCATAATGGTAACTTCTCTCTATTAAATCCTATCTTCCTTTGGACATTCATTATAAATTTGGCAAAATACTATGCTAGAAAAAAAATGTTTGACTCACCCAGAATAAAAATCTCACTAAGAAACGAATCTTATGACAATACTTATTTTACTAGCCATGTGACCTTGAGCAAATCCATTAACCCCAATTGCCCTGCCTTCCCGCTCCAAAAAGAAAAAAAAAAATATTTTAAAAAAGCATAGTTTGAAGATAAAATGTTAAGAATAATTTAAAGTAAATCAGAACAGCTACAATGAACATTTCTTTGTTCAGAAGAAGAAATTATAAGATAAAGGTGAAGTAAAAGATAGTTTAACTGAAAAAAAAAAATCAAAATCAACTGAGAAGTTATCCAGGCTGTCAAATCCCTTCCCTCATGATTCTACACAAGGATAACACATAATTTCTGGGCTCTGATCCTTTTCTTTAGACCTTTGCGGATGCATCTGGCTTTTAGAAATAAACAGCTTGTCTTGGGCTAAAAGGATGAGGCAAAGCATAAATAGATTACACATTTTGGCAATTTAAATGCAATGATAATAGAAAAACCCATTTAATAAAACACCTGAGACTACTTAAAAGTTCTATAAAGTGTGTGTTTATGGCAATAAACATAAAAATCATTTCTCAGATTTGTGAATTTCATCATAGTAAATGTCTATATACCAAGGGAAGAATTGCATTTGATGTAGACTACAGTACAAGGCAGTCAGGTAGCACGTTAGATAGAGCATAGAGTCAGGAAGACATGAGTTCAAATTTGACCTCAGACATTTACTAGCTGTGTGATCCTGGGCAAGTAAGTCACTTAATCCTGTTTGCCTCATTTTCCTCATCTATAAAATGAGCTGGAGGAGGACATGGCAAACCATTCCAGTATCTCTGCCAAGAAAATCCCAAATGGAGTCACCAAGAGTCAGACATAACTGAAAAGACAGAAAAACAACAACACAGTAGAGTCCAGTGAATGCCCTGCTTCCACCATGAAACATTTCCCCTCAGTTCATGAGTACTTGAAACATACTTTTGTTTCCCTTTTATTTATTTATTTATGTGTCCATTCACATAATCACAGGTTTGGTGCTAGAAGGGACCTTGGAGGTCCAACCTCCTCATCTCACAGATGAAGAGAATGAAACTCAGAGAGGTGAAAAGAGATTTGTCCAGGGTCACAGAGTTATTAAAAGTCAAGGACAAGATCTGAATCTAGGTTTCCTGATTTGAAGCCTAGAATGTCTGCTGTGCCCCAATGATTAGCCCTCATTTGTTGGTTTACTAAACCATCACCACAGCAGTTTATATACTGACATAGTGTTCCATGGTTTATGATTTTTCTCAGCACTCAGTGAGGTAGATAGCAGAAGTATCATGGCCATTTTATACACGCCACAGTCTAGTGAGATTAAGTGAGAAGCAGCATGCAGTTACAAAATGGTGATCTTGGGTTTGGGAAGCCTAGGATTAAATGAGCACCTTCCATACTAATAATAGCTAGCATTGACATAGAGCTTTAAAGTTTGCAAAGCACCCTCCAGATGCAATCTCATTTTATCTTCATAATAACCCTGGAAGGTAAGAGCTATTGCCATTTTACAGAGGATACAGAGGCAGCCAGAGGTTCCATGACTTGCACAGTAACACAGCTGGCAAGCATCTGAAGGGGAATTTGAACTCAGGAGTCCAAGTCCAGTGTTCTACCCACTGCCCCACCTAGCTGCCCATACTTTCTATTCCCACCTCACAACTTTGGAGGCTCCAAAGTTACAAAAACTTCTTTGCAATCTTAAAGCTCTACAAAAATGTCAGATTACTATTATTACCCTGCCACCAGGTTAAGTAACAGCAGCTGGGTGCCCCAGCAGATAGAAAACTAGAGTCAGGAAGACATGAGTTCAAATCCCATTGCAAATATTAACTAGTGGGTATGACCCTTGTAAAGTCACTTAATCCCATCCGTTTGAGTACCCATTTTGGTAAAATTGAAATAATAATAGCACTTTTTACAGCTGTGAGGATAAAATTGGGATTATTTGTAAAGTGTCTTGCAAAACTTGAAGTATTTTGTAAATGCTAGCTAGCTAGTTATGTAGTCATAGAAGCAGCAGCAGCAGCAGATCCAGGCTAAGAATTTCTGATTCTAAGGCCAGTGCCACAAACTACAGACCATACTCTCAGCCACAACTGGCATACTAGTTTACATGAGTAAACAGAATGGCAGAAGAGAATTACTGCAGTTGCATACTTACTTTGAAAAGCATGACTTGGAAAGTCAGAGGAATGCCTCTACTCACAAAAGGGAAACTGAGAGGAAAAGAAAGGCACCAGTTTGAAGTTGGCTAGGTAACTTTTTAAGAGATCTGGGTCACCCAATTCATTACCCCCCTCCCAAACCTTTCTCCTTTATAAATTCAAAATTCAATTCAGTTCAACTGCTACAACAAACATTTGCTGAGTCTTCTATATACCAACCAATTGTTCTGTGCAAGGGATACAAGATGAAAAATAGCAGCTCCTGCATATATATCTTCCCGAGTTCAAATCCAGCCTCACACTTACTAGCTGTGTGACCCTAGGCAAGTCACTTAACCCTCTTTGCCTCAGTTTCCTCATCTGGAAAATGAGCTGGAGTAGGAAATGGCAAACCACTCCAGTATCTTTACAAGAAAACTTCAAATGAGGTCACCAAGAGTCATACATGACTGAAATGACTGAACAACAACAACAAAGCATATACACATTTATGACTTTAAAAACTTTATGACTGCATGCCCCATCTGCTGCTGGCTCATCCTGGAACTTCCCTCATCAGCACCTGGGCCCTCCCCACCCTGGAAGAGCCTTCTAACCCCTAGCTCCATTCACCATGGGCTATACTTCTGCAAGGCCAGCCCCCATTCTTAGTCAGTCAAATAACATTTATTAAATGTTTTCTATGTGCTAGGTGCTATGCTAAGCACTAGAAATACAAAAAGCAGCAAAAGACAGTCCCTGCCAACAAGGAGCTTGCAATGGAATATAAGTGGATTCTCCCTGGAGCCCACGATTTGTGGAGTGGCCCAGGCTGGCCTTGTTTCTAACAACCAGGATCCTTCCTTCCCTGCCCCTTCCTGCCTTTGCAGCTCCCTTTTGTGTCTTCTGGAGGTCAGGGGCTCTCTTTCTCTTTGTTTCTCTTACTACAGTGCCTGGGACATAGTCAAATACATAATAAATACTTGTTTCCATCTTTCCTGAATAAGAAACGAATCACTATTTTTTAATTAACTGGCTACTGAAGATAATACACACACACACACACACACACACACGCTGCCCCAAAGGTCTTTCAGAGCTTAAAACTGCACTACGAAGGTATATGTAGAACCTATATTGGATTGCATGCCACCATGGTGGGGCAGGAGAGGGGAAGAAAGGGAGGGGGAGAAAATTTGGAACTCAAAAATTTGTGGAACTAAATGTTGTGAACTAAAAGTAAATAAACGGGGGTTTTTTTGTTTTGTTTTAACTACACTAAGACATTTAGAACACCCTTATACTGGATTCTAATTCCTGGTTTAGAAATATAACCCTTGATTATGGCATTTGGCACAGTGGGGAAAAAAATCAATTCTGTTTTGCTGAGATGCATTCTGTGATACCCTTTTTCCAATAGCATGTTGTGAGAAAAAGCAAGGAATTCCTATACTATAAGAAAATTACTTCTATGAGGAAAACTATTTAAAGCCCTAAGGTCCGATGAATTTATCACTTCGGCAAATCATGAAGCTTTTCTTTACATACAGAATTGTCCCATATTTTTATCTGGAGCTAGGACATTAAGTATGAATAAGATAATAACAAATCACATTTACATGTTGCTTTAAGGTTTGCAAAGCAATGAACATACATTACCTCACTTCATCAATGACACAGTGAGGCAGATGCTATTCACCCGATTTTTAGGTAAGATACTATACTATTCCCATTTTTAAAATGAGTAAGTCAAAGTTTAGGAAAGTTCAGGAGGCAGCGTGTTGTTGGACAGAGCACTAAGCTAGACATTTATTATCTGTGTCACCTTAGACAAGTCATTTAATGAAAGAAAACTTCAGTTTTCTTCATCTATAAAATAGGGATAATAATAACACCACCCTCCTAATATTGTTGCCAAAGTCCTATGAGACTGTACATAAAGGATTTTGTAAAACTGAAAATGCTACTACAAATTTCCAGTTATTGTTAGGGGACTCAGTGAATAGAGCGTTGGGTTTATTTTAATACCAGGAAGTCAGGAAGACCAGAGTTAAAATACCATCTCAGATATTCACTAATTTAATAATAGCACCTACTTCACAAGGCTGTTGTGAGTGTCAAGTGAGATGCTATTGGCAAAGCACTTTGGAACCGCAGAACATTATGCAAATGCTAGCTATAATTATTGTTATGATTATTATATGTTTTTTCTATGGCCCCACAACTAGTAGGCATCAGCAGGTTTCTCCTGACTCTAGCTAGTCTGTCTATCTTTCCACTGCAAGCTGATTTGACTCTCCTAAGTCAGGTTCAGCTATCATAAATACCTGCTAACCTACTACAAACACTAACTGAGCATCTCACCATTAAGAAAAATTGCTCACAAAAAAATGAAATCTGGCATTTCTAGCAAACATAAAAGTCATTCAACATGATATCAGAATAACCTTTACAATTGAGGAAACATGGGTACTGGGGGAAACACTAGCTCTGAAGTCTCAGGACCCAGGTGTAATGGGAATGCAAATTTGGAAGATCTTCCCTGCCCCTAGGCTAAAATGCACCTGAAGCCTGGGGAGGGAGGCTTGTTTTTCAGTAGATACTTCTTGATTGGCCAGTGAGTCAATAAGGTTGTTACATTCTCTGAGCCAGGAGAAGGCTATATAAACCCTGATGTGGAGCTTTGTTTTGGGACTCACTTTGAGAAGTATTCTGTGATTTGATCTGAATTCTGGGAAGCCGTTGTTGAGAGTCCCCCGGCTTTGAAAAACCCAGAATGTGGAAACCCAGATGTTGACTGGGTATGGATGTAATGGTTGGACAGTTTGGAAATCTGTCTACTTGATGTTTCTGTCTTGATAATTATGCCTGTATACTTTGAGGTTCAGGGTGCTGACCTTTTCTCCTGAACAAGGTAAACGATATATGTCTGACTGATTAAAGTAAGCTTGTTAACCCATTTTGAGTTGCTTTCCTTTAACAAAGCAGATCCAAGAACCTGTGTGAGCAGCCACCCTGGGGACGCTGGGGTGCTTGCTGCAACACCAGGCTCGAATTTTACCACTGTCAATCACTACCTGAATAAAACAAGGCAAAGTCATTTTTTGGACCTCACTTTTCTCATTTGTATAAAATGAAAAGTTTGGACTTCATGGCTTCCATGGTCCCTTCCATCTCTGGATTTGTCATCCTATAAACAATGCACATAAAATATTAGCTTTTCATTATTAAAAGAAATAACCTGACATTCCAATGTTGCTCTGGTAAGAAGGGACAGAATCATTTTTATTTCTCATGCCTTAGACAAATTTCTTGAACTCCCCCCACTAAGGATATTTTTTCTCATTGTTTATATGTCAAAATTTCATTTATTTTCTGCTTTGGAAATGCTCTTGGTCCATTACATCTAGCAGTAGTATGCTATGAAATCTGTCTAGGATTAATTATGCTTTTTAATTAAATTAAAACACTCCTCCTTACATGACCTCCATGTGAGTCCCAAATATGTGTTCTCTCCATTCATATCTGTCTCACAAGACAAATATGTATCTCTCCACATTTCAGAGCTAGACAGCTTTCCTTTTTTTGTGCCTATAAACAGGCAGTCTTGAATTTAATTGCCAATATTATTTATGAATTATAACTGCAGGAACTTTGTTCAGTGTGATGAATATTCCATCATCCTTAATTTTATGAGATGCCTAATGTGAAGATGGAGAAAAATGAAAGATTCAGAGCAGCCTTTTTTTTTCCCTTTCCAGCTTTCTCCCCTAAAGACAACAAACAACCTTAGCTTTCTGCTCTTTGTTTATAAGCCTGAAGGTTCATAGACGTTTTGGGTGTTTTTTTCTTTTTGTTCAAAGGCCAAAGAGAGAAAAAGACAAAAACTTTCTGTGGGGATAAGTGTTTGTGGGAGGCAGGAACAAGCTTACACAGATAAAAAAATAATTAGCAGCTATTCCAGCAGGCAAGGAGAGAAGAAAGGCACAAACCATAACCGCATACTAATATTAAGCACCACCAATAGTAGATGAAGGAAAAAACCCAAATATTGAATATTAATTTTTTCCCAGTGATGGTTGTTTCCAGAAAATAGAAGGGGGGAAAAAACTAAACTAAACCAAACCTAAGAGTTTGACTTTAATGCAAAACCTTGAAGAAAATTCAAACAGAAAATTACTCAAGGGGTTCTCCTATATCTACAATCCATTCTTAAACAGTGTTACCTTTCTTCTTTCTTACAAGTAAAAACTGTTATATCTGGTTTTAAGAATCTATCACTAAACACTAGGGAAGTCAAACCAGGGTCTTGGCTTAAAAATGGGAAAGAATTCTAAAAAGTTTTAGTTCTATTGACTTAAACCTGCCTTTGAAAATGAGACTGAATACAAAAGTTATCAGTATTTGTCTACAAGTAAAGTAGAAATTCAGAAGAAAATAATAAAAAGAGAAATTCCACTGCACTAAAAAATGGTTGAAATATCTAGTAGTGGGACCACTAGGTGGCACAGTGAATAGAGCATCAGCCCAGGAATCAGGAGGACCTGAGTTCAAATCCAACCTCAGACACTTAGAACAAAAAGCTAGCCGTGTGACCTTGGGCTAGTCACTTAACCCCAATTGCCCTGCCTTCCCTCCTCCTATAAGCAAAAAAAAAAAAAAATCTAGTAGTTAACTACCAACACAGAGAAGTAAGGAATTAACCAACCAACACTTATAAAACACAAAATCCTCTTTACCAAAATAAAGGAATATTTAAAACATTGGAGATATTGAAGAGGTTACCCACTAAGAGGGTTAGGGTTGCTCTAGAGACCCCAAAATACCAACACTCCAGGTCCTGCCGAATGAATTCAACTCAAGTCTTCTCAGCCAAAGAAAAGTAAAATTCATTAAAAGTTCACTTGCATTAGACAGAGTAAGTCTGTGCTAGGTCATTCTATGGCGCTCTCACTATTTATTCTATGGCGCTCTCCCACATGGCATTCTATGGGGCATTCCCTATTCTATGCCACTCTCACAAACATGAAGACAGGATGGAGTCTTATAGGTTGTGGGAGGAATCTAGGGGTGGTCTAGGTGAGGAGTTTGGCAAGGGTCTTCAGGAGGAGTTAATGAGGTCAAAGAGTGATTAAGGGTGGGAGGTTGCTGGAAGCTATAAGACAATGGTGGGCTCTGCCAGTTCAAGAGTGTATTGATATTTTGATAGGCTCAAGGGTGGGAAGTAGATAAACAATGGGAGGGCTAGGCTAGTAACTAGGCTAGAGGTCTGGGCCCAGGCACAATGTAAGGCTTATTGCCTCATGCAAATGCCATCAAATGAGACAATTTAATCAAGAGTCCAAGGAAGGTTCCTGGAACCTGTAACTCATGGACTCAAGGAGAGGTCAAGGGGGCTCCCAGAGCCCATACCTCATCAATATGGCTAAGGTAGCATAATGAAAAATATTGCCTAAATTAATTTATAAATTTAGTGTTATACCAATCAAAATAACAAGGAATTTCTCTGCAGGACTAGATAAAATAATAACAAAATTAATATGGAAGATCAATAGGTCTAGAATCTCAAAGGAAATAATGAAGAAGAAAAAAATGTAGAAATGAAACACAAAGAGAGCCATAATATTACCAGATCTCAATCAGTATTATAAAGGAATAATCATTAAACCATTTGATATTTGTTGAGATAGAGAAGGGGAGGGGAGGGAGGAGAGGATAGACTAGATCAAGGTTGGGGAACCTGCAGCCTGGAAGCCACGTGTGGCCTCCCACCCCAGGACTAGATAAATAATACCCAAGAGCAACTAAATATAATAGCCCAGTATTTAATAAACCAAGAATACCAACTACTTAAAAGGGAAAGGGCTGGCTCCCTATTTGACAGGAAATGCTGAGAAAACTAGAAAGTAGTTGGGCAGAATATAGGTACAATCAACATCTCATATCATATGCCAAAAGAGGTCACACATGGATATAAAACAAGAAGTTACATTCTTAAAAATAATAATTACAATAACAAATAGAAGAGAATAAAAAGATGATGACTGGAGGGAGGTATGTTAAGGAATTCTTTTTTTTTTTTTAAAGCAATCAGGGTTAAGTAACTTGCTCAAGGTTACACGGCCAGTTACTTCTGGATGTAGTACTGACTGTCTGAGCCCGGATTTGATCCAGGTCATCCCGATACTGGAGCTGGTGCTCTTACTCACTGAGCCACCTGGCCACCCCTTGTTAAGGAATTCTTAATCAAAAGAGGGAGACAGGTGACAGGGTTAAGTATTAAAAGATAAATATACTTTTTTGATTATATAAAATTTTAAAATTTTTTTTAAATCATTATAATACCAACAGTTTCAGAAGGATGACAAAAGACCAATAACTATATGAAGAATGCTACAAATCACTAATTTTAAGTGAAGCAATACTTAATTCAACTCTAAGCTTTTACAATTCAATTCAACAAGCTTTTAGTAAGTCAGTTGTTGTTGTACAGTCCTGTCTAACTCTTCATGACCCCATTAAGTGTTTTCTTGGCAGAGATACTGGAGTGGTTTGCCATTCATTTTACAGATGAGGAAACTAAGGCAAATAGGATTAAGTGACTTGCCCAGGTCACACAGCTGGTAAGTATTTGAGGCAAGATTTGAACTTAGTAAGGTAAGTCTTCTGGACTTCAGGCCTGGCACTCTGTCCACTGTAGCACCGAATAGACCATTAGTGCCTACTATTAGCCATATACTATCCTAGACTCTGTATGGTAAATTGAAGAAGATGATAGAAAGAGTCAATGTGAAATGATATGTGGGAAAACAAATACATGGGCACACTGTCAGTATAGCTGTCAAGCCAGTCACTCCAAAAAAACTATTTGGAATGAGGAAGGGAAAGAAGGATGGGAAGGAAGGAGAGGAAGGGGAGGAAGGAGAGAAAGGGGAGGGAAGAAGGGGAGGGAGGAAGGGAAGGAGGAAGGAAGGAAGGAAGGAAGGAAGGAAGGAAGGAAGGAAGGAAGG
>NW_027187343.1:2831531-2871128 GCF_028583685.1 Petaurus breviceps papuanus | reverse complement strand
AGGAAGGAAGGAAGGAAGGAAGGAAGGAAGGAAGGAAGGAAGGAAGGAAGGAAGTTTTAAATTTGTAATTTAAAGAGAAAAGGTCACATCCCACCTCTGTAACATAATAGCTTCTTGGCTTTATCAAATGTGTGGCAAATCACTCTACCTCCTTGAGACTTAAATTCCTCATTTGTAAAATAAAGAGTTAAGAACGGTGGCTCTCAAATTTTTGGGTCTCAGGACCCCTTTACACTCTTATAGAGGACACTCCCGAAAAAACTTTTATTTTGTAGTTTTCATCAATATTTACAGTATTCGAAATTAAAACATCTTAGACTTATTAAGAAATTGTTTTGACCTCACTTGTGAAAGGACCATGGGGTTTTCCAAGGGTCCCAAGATCATACTTTGAGAGCTAAGTGGAACTACATGATTTCTAGCTTCCTTTCCATCTCTAATATTAATCTATCTCTGTGATTCAGTCATCTACTATTGTCATTCAGGAAAAAAAAAAAGGAAAAAGCAAAGGAAAAGAAAAAGTAATTGTCAACTGAAATGAATTCCTGGAGAGCCCTGGGGGTGAGCAAAATTTTTATTCTAGTAATACTTTAAATTTATTCAAAATATGACCCTATGAAATACTGGTGCAGTAGGGATTTGAAAATATCTGTTCTTTCCCTCTTCTTCCCAGAGCAATGTATGGCAAATTTATTTCTCCCACCAGAGAAGGAAAAAAAAAAGTCTGCAGAAATGAAAGCCTGAATTTTATTGTAAATGAAGCAGAAAGGTAAGAGATTTTAACTGGACTAGATATGAAAAAAAACATGTAATCTGGTATTGCAATTCATTTTCTATCTCTAATTAATTATGTTCCAGATATGAAGAATGGGATTTACTTGTTCCAATTTAATTTCAATTCTACAAACATTTATTAAGAACCTATTAGGTGCAAGGTATTATGTTATGTGTCGGGGATACAAATAGGAAAAATCACACAGTGCTTGCTGTCAAGAAACTTAAAGTTCATTTTCAATGATGAATATTGCAGACAAGTATGATACAAGGTAGAATGTAATAAGGGTAAAGAGGAGATCCCAATAAAGAAGTAAAGAAAATTCTATGGGGGACCAGATCATGTGACCACGAACTATCAAAGTGAGTGAGGGATGTGATAGAGAGAGCACAGAACAGACTTTGAGGGATTAGCTATGCCTATTACATATACCAGGTGAGAAGTGATGAGAGTTGGAATGAAAGTTGCAGCAATACAGGGAGAAAGGGAGGGATAGATGAGAGAGAGAGAGAGAGAGAGAAGAGAAGAGAAGAGAAGAGAAGAGAAGAGAAGAGAAGAGAAGAGAAGAGAAGAGAAGAGAAGAGAGAGACAGAGAGAAGAGAAGAGAAGAGAAGAGAAGAGAGAGAAGAGAGAGACAGAGAGAAGAGAAGAGAAGAGAAGAGAAGAGAGAGAGAGAAGAGAGAGACAGAGAGAGAGAAGAGAAGAGAAGAGAAGAGAGAGAAGAGAAGAGAAGAGAGAGACAGAGAGAGAGAAGAGAAGAGAAGAGAAGAGAAGAGAAGAGAAGAGAGAGAGAGAAGAGAGACAGAGAGACAGAGAGAGACAGAGAGAGAGAGAAGAGAAGAGAAGAGAAGAGAAGAGAAGAGAAGAGAAGAGAAGAGAAGAGAAGAGAAGAGAAGAGAAGAGAAGAGAAGAGAAGAGAGAGAGAGAAGAGAGACAGAGAGAGACAGAGAGAGAGAGAGAGAGAGAGAGAGAGAGAGAGAGAGAGAGAGAGAGAGAGAGAGAGAAACACTGATTGAAGTAGGCAACTGAAGAGAAGTCAGAGAGGGGAAGAGATAGCAAGAAGGAATAAAACAAAAGGAAGAATTTTATTAAAACATTTATAACGTGTTCAGGCTTAGCTTAGCAGATATATGGCATCTCAATTTGGGAGACTTGTTTCTTCAGAATTAAATATCATAACCACATGAAAGATATCTCCAAATCACTAATAACAAGAACAATACAAATCAAAACAACTTTTAAGCTCTACCTAACACCTAGCAAGTTGGCACAACCGGCAAAAGACAATAATATTGATGAGGCTATGGGAAGAAAGGCATATTAAAACACTGTTAGTAGGGCTATGATTTGCTCCAACTAGTTTGGAAATCAATTTAGAATTATATAAGAAAATCCACAAAACTGATAGCACCTTTTGATGCAACAGGGCATATATACAGCTTCCATGACTACAACAATGTAAATAAAGTTTACTTAAATGAAGCAAAAAACTGTATAATTTAACTTTTTATATGAACTATTATTTTATTGGTATAGGAAGAGGAATTTTCATTTTCAACACAGATCTGCAATTTATAGTCATAGAGAGAGAATTACAGAGATACTAGGACACTGAGAAGTTGTGACATTCACCAAGTCACAAACTAGGCATGTGACAAAGGCAGAAATTAAACCCAGAATTTCTAGACTCAAAGGCCAGGTCTCTATCCAGGACTCTGCTCTATATCTCCATTAAATTTTAAAATAAATTTTTAAAGGATTTTTAAAAATAAAAACTATGCCAACCAGAAGTAGGGAACTTGACCCATTTTGAGCATTTCTAAATGTTGTAACCTGATTTTGTAGGTACTGAGGGATCCAATAAGTCACCTGTCACTAATTTTAGACTTGGAGCCATAGGGGACCACTCTATTAAAAATTTCAGCACTTGAAAATATTGAAAAGTGACCTGTCTTGGAATTTGATTTTTTTCCCCAATAACATGCATGGCTTGCAGTGAGTCAACCATTCTGTACCTGTCAGTCTCCCTATGAGCCTGGAGAAAACATTTAGGAAATGATTTGGTGGAGGATGGGGAAAGGACATGGGTAGGTGAGTAGTCCATGTTATAGGACAGTCAGAAACTAAGTAGATGATGTGGCTTTAGTTTCTTAGTTCCATGGAGACTGACTCCAGACAAGCAGGGAATTAATAATTAAGTACCTAAGCATCTGAAACCAAAAGAGTATTAAGAAGAGGGAGGCAGCAAGAAAAGGCACTAAATCTAGAGTCAGAAAAATTGGGTCCAAACCCCAGCTCTGCCACTTACTATAAGACATTGAAAGAGTCATTTACCTCTCTAAATCTGCCTTTCATCACCTGTCACATTAAAATTTTAGACTAGGGGTGGCTAGGTGGTACAGTGAATAGAGCACCAGCCCTGGAGTCAGGATGACCTGAGTTCAAATCCGGCCTCAGACACTTAACACAAAAACTAGCCATGTGAACTTGGGCAAGTCACTTAAACCCAATTGCCTTCCAAAAAGCAAAAAAAAAAAAAAAATTAGACTAGATTTCTTCTGGGACTCCTACCAGTTCTAAAATCCTCTCCATTATTTCATCCCACCAACTCCAGGGAAAGATGCTATTTAGCCAAGTAGTGGGGAAGGGAGCAATTTTAAGGGTAAAGCTCTGTCCTAAATTTCTGAGGACTCTCCAATCTATTAGAGAAATGCTTTTCAACATTTCAAAAGCATTACATAATCAGCAGTTTCTTACTAATAGGAAATCTTATCTTCCCTTCTGCTGCGGTGTCTATTTCTTTTTTTTCCCCCTTCCTTTCCATCCCTGGTATTTTGCACAGTTCTCTAAAACATAGTAGACACTGAATAAATGTTTGACTTGACTTTTTCCCCATTTTTAATGAATACAAGGAATGATTACTGACAGATATACATTCGGGACTGGTGTGTCCTGCTTTAAGAAAAACCAGGATATGAAAAGTTAAACTTACAGAATACATATACTAGAAAGTGATAATTCACATTACAAAATCATTTGTCAGAGGGTTCCTTCAGATCATTATTTCCCTGCTATATTTAAAATATACTTTTGCTTACAAAAATTCAATTTATACTCAACATTTCAGGAAATCATACATGGCATAAGACAGGGGACACAATCACTTGCTTTCCTTGAAGTTATTTCAAGCATGAAAAGCCATCTTTCCCAGTATCTGCTGAGTCTTGAAGGCTAGGAGCTTCAGGCACTAGGACCAGTTTCTTTTAACAGATAAATGAGTATGGAACCCCAAACAATTGGTTTGGTGAGAACAGACTCCATTTGATAAGACAGTCATTAGGCACTCATCATCTTCTTCTAAACCCTGATATCAAGGCACAAGAATTGCTTTAGGGGAAATGCAAAAATAAAATTAAAAAAACAACACATTTTAATGGAAAGACACAAAACTCATTTTCAAGCAATAGTTTCAGCATAAGAGAGTTGTTCTCTTATCTATAATAAAACACAAAGCCTCCTTTTAACCTGAAATTTTCAGGGTCATGGTAATTTCACAGATATGTTATATTAGAAAAATCAAAATGGTCGAGTCAGGCTACTTCCATTTTCCAATATGTAGATAAGAGTCATTTACTCATGTATATTATAAGAACTGAATATTAAAAGAAGATAAAGGAAATAATAATAATAACATTCATAGGAGACACAATTTGAAATTAACATATAAGCTTTCATCACATTTAAGTTCATCATAACTGGAAGGAGAACTCTAACTAAAGTAGGAACATCTCTTCAGCAAGAATTCTTAATTAAAAAATGGACTATAAACAGACACATAAGGTTGTCCTTTCTTAAAAATTTAGACAATGCTTAACTTAGCACTACTGAACTATGACCTCTCTCCTAACATAAAATAAGGTTATTTAACAGCCTAACTTTCTCTTTCAACATTCCCTGAAACCTAAGCAATGTGAATTATTCAAGCATAAGAAAGCCGAATTACTGAAATGCTTGTTCCATTCAAGCTGGTAAAAAGTTACAGTTGATAGATGAGCCAGTCACTCACACCACTGATTTGCACAAGTCCCTGTATGGCTCCCAATAGCACTTCAAAGTAATTTTTGTTCCTGGCTTTCATCACAAATCAAATTTTCAAGGCTTATACAAATTTTTTACATAGGTTAAAGACATTCCACAATATAAATCTTTAAGTTTTACTTTGGCTGTCTCATTATTTTTCCTTTTTTTAAAAAAAATATTAAATTCTAGAAAATAAATCAAAAGGTACAAAATAGTGACAGGAAATTTTTTTCCCCTCCCATCAAAACTCAGCTGAATAAAAGATGCTCTCTCTTTTGGAGAAAAAAATGATAACTTGTCTCTTCAAAAATTTCCTGGTAAAGGTTCATATGATTGGGTATTTTAAGTGACTAAACGAGCAGCAAAACAGACCCACAAACTGGCATGTCTTATCATTCATTTGAGCAAAGGAAAAAGGGTGCTAAAGCCAGTTCATATGCCAGAGCTACTGTTAAATTTTCAGTGTTAACATTTACACCTTAGAAATTTGCAATTGCTACAAATTTATTTATTGTCTTATGATTGCCTAGAAGACTCTAGATTTAAGACAGTGTTAATAATACAGATTAAACTTTAAAATATGTGTATATATTTCCCCCCACCCCCAAGCCTGGTTGTTAAACATTTATTAGCACACTCCTGCATTGCTCTATATACACTGCTTGCTCAGAGAGAGTACAATAGAAATCTCAGGAAAAGAAGTCATCACCAGACTAGAGGCCTGGTAACTAAATAATAATATATAGAACTTTAAGGTTTATGCTTTCCATCCATTGTTTCCTTTGAACCTCACAAAATGCTGGGAGTTGGGGTGGGAAACATTTTAATATAATAACTTAAACTCAATCAATCCACAAACAAAAATAAACCCATTCAGTTTAATTAGTATTACAGGTATCACACAAATGCTCAGATAGGTCTATGATCTCATCAATATGGACATTTCCTCCCAAGACATAGATTTCAGATGCCAATCAATCTTCACCACTCCATCCTGACCTTGTCTTCCTGTAAGTTTGCCATGGAGCTCACCCAATATAACATGTTAAAGCCCCTTTTTACTTTCCCTCATCTCTCTAGGACAATGGAGTACATAAGCTGCCAATGACTTATCCCTTACCTTCATCATATGAATCTGGTCTTAACAACAGACTGGATATGCTAAAGACCAGCCTAGCTAAGTAGTGAGGGGCTCATAGCCAGCAGGCCATGAGTGATAAATTCATTAACTACAGTAAACCACTACAGGTATTACCAAACTATGTATATATGGACAAAAAAAAAGTTGGAGTAAGGAATCAATATATGCTTCATAAATTTCTCAAAAATACCAGCTTTGCTAATGCTAATATAAAGGATAACTCTCCTTTTATCAGTTTGAAACAGAACTCTTTTAAATTACAGCATTATGGGGGTGGCCAGGTAGCACAGCGAGTAAGAGCACCGGCTCCAGTGTTGAGAAGACCTGGAGATCGAATCCCGGCCTCAGACACTTAGCATCCATCCAGAAACACCTGGCCGTGTAACCTTGAGCAAGTTACTTAACCCCAATTGCTTAGGGGCAGCCAGGTGGCTCAGCGAGTAAGAGCACTAGCTCCAGTGTCGGGATGACCTGGATCAAATCCGGGCTCAGATACTCAGCACCACACCCAGAAATAACTGGCCGTGTAACCTTGAGCAAGTTACTTAACCCCGATTGCTTTAAAAAAAAAATAAATTACAGCATTATGAAAAACACTGGATTTTGAGCTGGGGGGCTTGAATTCAAATTCCATCTATGCTATTTCCTATAGGTGGGAGCTTGAGCAAATCACACCTGGGTATCAGGTGTTAGAATAATTCATTTTTAAGTTCTCTTCCTGCTCTAATAGGTTATGATTTTATGAACAATAACTCCTAGCATTTATATATCTCTTTAAGGTTTGCAAAGCTTTTTACAAATATTATCTCATTTTCTCTTTGTAATAACACTGGGAGATAAGTGTTACTATCCTCATTTTACAGAAACTGAGGCAAATAGAGATTAAGTGACTTTCAGGGTCACACATCTAGCAAAGTAAGCTAGGTAGGACTGGAACCCAGGTCTCTTAATCCCAAGGTTGGTACTCTTTCCTTTATATCCTACTGCCTCTGTTTTGTTTATCCAGAACTATCACCTGCTAAATGTTACCAATCAGGTTCAGAAGTCTTTCACTTAGATAAACTGTGGTCAAGCTCTGCTCAGATTGAAATGTGTCTCCTTGATGAATTATTAATGTATATGGCTTGGCAGGTTTTTTGTCCTTTTTTTGTACCCCTAGTAGATACAAAATGTCTTGATCAGGAACATTGCTGGTCATATTTAGGAATTTTCTAATCAACTTGATAAAATTACAGGATGTGAGACATTAGTCTCAGATCAAATTCAATAAATGAAAAAAGTATTTATTAAACATATATTATGTGACAAGTGTTCTGCTAAGCCAAGGATACAAATATAAAAGCAGGGATAGTCTCTGTCCTCAAGAAATTTACATTCTATGGAAGAGGCAACCCATATAGGGAAGTGGTGGCCAGGGAGGGGCACTCTGGTTCAAAAAGTAACTAGGGTGCAAGGGAGATTCCCATCAATTGGGAGATGGCTAAACAAATCATGGTATGTGAATGAAATGGAATATTACTAGACTCCAAGAAATTATGTGTGTAGTGAATACAGAGAAACATGGAAAGATCTATAGGAACTGATACCAAGTGAAATAAGCAGAGCCAGGAAAACAATATCAACAGTGACTACAATAATACAAATTGGGGGTGGGGGGTGGAATGACACAAAAAAATCAAAAGTAAGTATAACAAAATTATAAAGATCAAGTGGGACTCAAATGAAGAAATGAAAAGACACCCTCAACCTACCCTTCATGGAGGTGGTAAGTCCACACGGGTTACACACTGCACATGTTTTTGAAATTTTCAATGTATTGATTGGTTGTGATGACTTTTTTTCCTCTCTAAAAAACATTATCTGTCATATGGGATGGCTCTCAATGAGGGGAAGGTTGGAGGGGGAGTGATATATAAAGTAACTATGATGATGTAAGAAATTGAAAATATTGATAAATACTCTATCCAGGAACAAAGATCCAGAAGTGGAAGGGAGAAGGAGGGAGGAAAGAATAAGCTAGTGGCATTAAGGCAGCTGGAGTAGCTGTAGAGAAGATGGTAGGAGATGAAGAGGGGGTGAAGTGAAACCACAAAGAGACCCTAAGCAAACTGATGAGATTACAGGACACGAGCCACTATTCGACCCCTAAGAGCAAGCTGGTTGTACTCTCCAGAGTTCTTTCTCCCCTTGCCTTCTTCTAAAATAAAGGAGGATAAGGGAAGGATTTAGATCCCTAACCTCCTCCCTCTACTAAGGAGTAATAATGGTGACTGAGGGCAGGAGCAAGTTACAATGAAAGACATGTTTCCACATGGCCTGAGATGGGAGTCCAAGGATGCAATTCCCAAATCCAAATTCCTCTCCTGGGAGAGAGAATATTTTAACTTGAGTCAGCAACATAATCCTAGAATCTAGACTTCTGGCAGAGAAGTAGATTTATTTTTTTTTATCCTTTTTATTGGGGGGGGGAGGCAGGGCAATTGGGGTTAAGTGACTTGCCCAAGGTCACACAGCTAGTAAGTGTGTCAAGTGTCTGAGGCCAGATTTGAACTCAGGTCTTCCTGACAGGGCTGGTGCTCTATTCACTGTGCCACCTAGCTGCCCCTAGAAGTGAATTTCTTGGGCAACATCACTTTTGAGATTTGACTCATAAGCAACTCCAAGTTCAGTAGTTTAAGGCACAGACCATTCTAGAGAACTAAGATGTCCTGATATATTCTGCTTCTTAGAGAAGGAAGAAGATAGTCCATGTAGTGCAAGTGAAAGCAATCTACTTGAAACTCAAAGTCAAGGTGTGGCTAGGTGGTGTGGTGAATAGAGCACTGGCCCTGGAGTCAGGAGGACCTGAGTTCCAATCCTGCCTCAGACACTTGACACACATACTAACCGTGTGACCTTGGGCAAGTCACTTAACCCCAACTGCCCCTCCTCCCCCTCCAAAAAGCAAAAAAAGAAAAGGAAAGAAAAGTCAATAAGTTAGCTAGATAACGAAGAACTGATGAGCGTGCTCCAAAGCATCTTTACAGTATGGTACATACAACTATAATCAACTATAATATGATACTGTAATAGTAATGAAATTTGAAGAACACTTTGTATTGCCAAGCTAACAGGTACTTAGCACTTAGTTTCAAATTAAGTCACTGTGAAGAAATAGATGGTATAAACCCCTGTTGCTGACATAACAGGAAATTGCTGAACAGGGAGGAGCTAACACAACATATAAGAAAAGCCCCAGCTGGGAGAGTCATAACTTCCTGGGACAAGCATTGTGGAGGCAGAACAGCTGCTGCCCCAGGGCAGGGGGTGGGGGTGGGGGGGAGGAAGAGAAGGGGAGGGAGAGAGGGAGGGGGGGAGAGGGAGAGGGAGAGAGAAAGGGAGAGAGAGGGAGAGAGAGATCTTCTTGGAGCAAGTTTCTGTTTCTGGAGGCTGGGATGCTACTGCTGAACTGAAGACTGAACTGAGAATTGAGAAGAACTGAGAAGAGAAATGAGAATTGAGAACTGAGACAGAATTTCTTAGAGCAAGCTGCATAGAGGCTGGAGAAAGTGATTTTGATTTTGAGAACAAAACTTGTGGTGACAGAACTCAGACTTGTGGTGGCAGAGCTGCCAAAGACTTCTAAGGGCCAGCTGGAGGTGCAGAAAACTGAGGAAGCATGACTGTGGTGCCAGCACTTTGTATGAATGTTGTGGCTTTGTTAATGTGTATGAATGTTGTTGTGGCTTTGTTAATGTGTATGAATGTTGTTGTGGCTCTGTTAAGTTTTCTCTTCCCAGGAACAGAAACTGTGAAGGACTTGAGATGGACTGGACACTGTGAGCTCCAATATGGAGCAGGAACTACATGGAGAGCTGGACAAGGAACCAGGAGCTGTCTGCCTTTGAACTCAGGTAAAAGTTGGTTAGATTTGGACAGGAGCTAGGAACATGGAAGAGGAACCATGGAAGCTGAAAGCCTGCCTCGAGTTAAGATGAAAAGATCTCTCTGTGGGTACTGAGTAGTGACTGATGAAATTGTCTGAGTAGTGACTGATAAAATAGGGTACTGAGTAGTTACTAATGAAATTGAAATTTACTTGTGACCTAGGAGTGGATGGCTTTTTGTACTTTCCACAACCCCTTAAGAAGGTACTGAGTAGTGACTGATGAAATTGTAACTTACTTGTGGATGGCCCTTGTACTTTCTACTACCCCTTAAGAGGGTACTGAGTAGTGACTGATGAAATTGTAACTTAATTTTACCCCCTGGATGGAGGACTTTGACTTTTGTATTTTGTGATTGAATTAAGGACTTTGTGATTAACTAAATGGAATGTTCTTTGCTTAAAACTATGTGACCACTCTGGTGCAAACTACATGGCCATTTTAGTGTTAAGTTGTTGAGCTGTGACATGGCGAATGCTGTACCTTGATTTTTTGTGAATGTTTTGCCTTAATTTACTGGTAAATAAATAGAGAGTTTGCTATACCATGTAATCAGAATCTTGAAGCTGTTCACAGCAGCAGTCCTCTAGAAAGCTGCTCATTCTTGGCTTTACAGGTACATACAGCCTTGAGGAGACATTGTTGGATTCTTTGGGAAAGACTCACGGTATAGACAGCAAGTCAGGTGAGTTAGAAGTGAAAGTACATAGTATTGTAGGCATGGGTTCAGCCTAAACAAAGGCATGGAGAAAAGGACATGGAATGTCATGTAAGAGGAACAGTAAATAGAACAGGTTGCCTGAAATGTCAAATGAGTGAAGGAAATTAATATGCTCTAAGCCTGCAAAGACAGGCTGGAGCCAGACTGGGAACAGCTGTAAAGAACCAAATGAGGAGTGTGTATAGAAGTAATGAGGAGTCAGGAGAGCTTCCTGAGCAGGGAATTGTCCATGGTCAAGCCTATGCTTTAGGAATATCAATTTAAAAGCTGTGTGGAATACAGCTGGGATAGATTTAAAGTAGGGAGGCCATTTGGGAGGTTATTATAATAGTTCAGGTGAAAGATGAGGGGATAAATGAAGAAGACCAGTGTAGCAAAAAACAGATGCCAGAGATGTTGCTAAGTTTTGTTTTATTTTGTTCTCCTGAATGGATGGGTAAGCTAAATTTCTTAGAGTGATAATAGATCTCATTGAAGATACTACAGTATTCTTGGGGTTTATTCAATTAGCACACAATCAGCTACAAACTGGAACAAATAGGGGACTCCCCTATCCATGGAAAATCTCTCTTCCATTTGGAATTTGCACTAGGTATTCTTCAAGACAGTGATGAATACTTTTGGCGAGCTCATGTGTTCCTTTTTTATGCCTTATTTGACATCAATAATTGGAGGATTATTTGTCAGTCAACAATCATTTATTAAACACTCACTATGAGTCAGGTACTGTGGTAAACTCTGGGAATAATGATACAAACAGAAAGAAGACAGGGTCTGCCCTCAAAGAGTATTCTAATGGGGGTAGACAGCATACAAAAGGAAGCTGACCGTTATTTAATGGTTATTACTATGATTGTGTGTCTCTAGGGATTCTGTATAATATTAATGTACAGTTAGGTGGCAAATGAATTGTAATAAGAAAATTTTAACCCTTAAATTGAAGAAAGTAAGGAAAAGCATCAGACCATATAGGTATGACCTAAACAGTATCCCTTATGAATATAAATTGGAAGTTATGAATAGATTTAAGGGATAAGATCTGGTGATAGATAGATAGATAGATAGATAGATAGATAGATAGATAGATAGATAGATAGATAGATAGATAGATAGATAGAGCTATTGAAGAACTATGGACAGAGGTTTGCAATATTGCACAGGAGGCAGCAGCAAAATACATCCCAAAGAAAAAGAAGAGGAAGAAAGCAAAGTGGCTGTCTGATGAGGCTTTACAAATAGCTGAGGAAAGAAGAAAAGGGAAAGAGAAGGGGGAAAGGGAAAGATATACTTGAATGAAGAATTCCAGAGAATAGCAAGGAGAGATAAGATTTTCTTAAACGACCAATGCACATAAATAGAAGAAAACAATAGAATGGGGAAGATGAGATCTCTTGGAGAAAATTAGGGATCTCAAGGGGATGTTTCATGAAAAATAAAGGACAAAAATGGTAGGAACTTAACAGAAATAGAAGAGATTGGGAACAAGTGGCAAGAATATACAAAAGAACCATACAACAAAGATCTTAACATCACCAGTAACCACTATGGTGTGGTTATTGATCTAGAGTCAGACATCCAGAAGAATGAAGTCAAGGGGACTATAAGAAAAGCTGAGGGGGCAGCTAGGTGGCACAGTGAATAGAGCACCAGCCTTGGAGTCAGGAGGACCTGAGTTTAAATCTGGCCTCAGACACTTAACACCCTATACTAGCTATATGACCTTAGGCAAGTCACTTAACCCCAACTGCAATACATTCCCCTTGCCAAAAAAATTTTTTAAATAAATTAATAAATAAGAAAAGCTGAGTGCCATAGAATTAACTCTTTTGAAATGTAATGCTGGAGAAGACTTCTGAAAGTTCCTTGGTCAGCAAGGAGATTAAATCCATCAATAACTAAATTAATTCAAACTATTCTTTGGAATGATAAATGCTGAAGCTGAAGGTTAAATATTTTGGCCAAATAATCAAAAGACAGAACTCACTGGAAAAGACCCTAATGTCGAGAAAGATTGAAGGCAATAGGAGAAGAAACGGCAGAAGAAAAAATGGACAGTGTCATGGAAGCCATGAACAAACATGAATTTGGACAGACTTTAGGAGATAGTGAAGAATAGAAGCACCTGGTGTGCTATGGTCCATGGGGTCATGAAGTATCAAACATGACTGAGCAACTCGCAACAACAACAAATACATTTTCTTTTTTTTTTTTTTGGAGGGCAGTTGGGGTTAAGTGACTTGCCCAAGGTCACATGGCTAGTTTTTGTGTTAAGTGTCTGAGGCCGGATTTGAACTCAGGTCCTCCTGACTCCAGGGCCAGTGCTCTATTCACTGTGCCACCTAGCCACCCTCAACAAAAACATTTTCAATAACCCTAAGCTTCTCCCTGAATCAAAAACATTTTTTTTAATTAAAAGCAAAATTTTGCCAGTTAAGTTATATGATTATGATTCATGGAACATCACTACCTGTGAAGAATACAAATTTTTAGTTGACCCAAAGGCATCTAGGTAGAGAGACAGGAAGGGTCCTAAGTGGGTCACGGGGCCACGAGTCAGGAAGAATGGAGTTTAAATCCAGCTTTAGACATCTGCTAGCTGTGTGACCCTGGGCAAGTCACTTAATTACTGTCTGTCTCACTTTCCTCAACTGTAAAACAGGAACAATAATCGTACTTAATTCACAGGGCTGTCATGAAAATCAAATGAGATAATATTCGCAAAGTACATAGCATAATGCTTGGCACTTGGAAGGCAGTTAGTCAATGTGTATTCCCTTCCCCTCCCTTGTCCCCAAAGTGAAAAGTACAGATGTATGGAATACATAATTAGGCTATTGCACATGACAAATGATGACCTGCAATAAGAAATGTTTGGGTTTTTTTTTTAAGTCACCCAGGAAAAGTATGAGCAAAAAGTGTCTGGTCATGCATGGAGAGTGAGGAGGTAAGAAGTGGAGAATGGCCTAGTGGAGATGGACTAGCAGCAACAGAATGAAAAAAGACATGGAGGAAGATCTCCAATACATTTGAGAGCTCATCTATAGGGAATTTAGAGAACATGGACAAGAATCACAAAGAATAAGGCATGGAAAGAGTAACTACACCCAGAAGATTAAAGAGCCATTGAGAAAACTGAATAGTTTTACAAGTCATACCACCTGTAAAAGAATCCAGAGTACTTCAGGGTATATCAAACAGACTATGGGTTAAATTCTGCCCTGAGATAAGTATAATTTCCAGGACTTCAGCAGGAATTTGGCAATTACACACTTTTTTTAAAATTAAAGTGACATATTCCACTGGCAAGTATTTGGTTGCACATTGTCTAGAGATACAAAGAAAGGTAAATAAAAGTTCCTGCTCTTGAGGAGCTTACAAACTAATAGAGAAAACTTGCAAAGCTATATACAGGATAAATTAGAAATGATCAACAAAGAGAAGGCACTAGAATTGGGGGGGAGGGGGGGAATAGGAAGTCTTCATGCAGAAGGAGGGATTTAGTTGGGACTTAAAGGAATCCAAAGAGGCTAGGAGGTCAAGGTGGGGAAGGAGAGAATTCCAGGCATGTCGCCTTTATACTTCAATGCAAATTCACTTCTCATTTCCCCTCCTTTTTCTTTCCTTCTTTATGTAACCGCGGTGATCCTGGTCTGCTAGCCTGGGTACACCTATGGAGATGAGCATGTATACTCTGGTTCCATGGGGAGGGACACATGCTCTGGCCCCTTGCTAAAGGACTTGAGTAACCAGTTGTTCATGGTTGGTGCCCCAGATCAGCAGAGCAGAGAGTTTCCCAAAACACCCCTGTCACATCCTTTATTTTTTGGACTTTATCAGGACTCTACAGCTTTCTCCCTACAACCCTAGAGTCCCTTTATCCCAATGATGAGAGGAAACCCTATTTCAAGGAAGGACCTGGATGAGCCATATTTCATTCCTAAGACTTCACCACCATGTTCCCAATCTCCTCCCTCCTACCCCATTTTCAGCTCCTTTTTACTCCTTGTCTTCCTCCATTAAAATGAAAGCTGAGGTCAGAGACTCTCTTTTTTGAGTGATTTGTACACCCCATACTTAGCACAGTGCCTGGCACATAGTAAAAGCTTAATAAATACTTTATAAAGACTTACTGATTTTGTTTCTTTCCCTGTCCCTGTATTCAGTATTGTTGTGCTGTGTCTCAGAAGGCAATACAGATGTTGTATGCTAGAATAATGGATTTTGTATTCAAGTATATTTAATGAAATCAGCTAAAGAAAACACGTTCATATAATTTCTAATGATATAAAGAAAAAAAGGCATTGACAACCGTTACAGGAGCTGCCAATGAAAACCTTATATTTATTGTACATGTGAAAGATTGCCTAGAGAACTAGATTTACGTACTGCTTAGCATCTCTTTATTCCATTCCCTTTTTCCTTATAAACAATGCATTTGTGCCATTCTGAAGGGAAAGAAATACAAATGAAGTCTTGTGTTATTGCTTCTATGTAATATACCAAGCATATTTTGCTTTTTTTTGTAACACTTTCTGTACATGATAAACACTGAAATAATATATCAAAAACTGTCTATACTTTGAAATGGTCAACAGGAAAAAATAAAGAGTTTTTACCCTGCCTCCCCCACACACAATCATTCTTGAAACATGAACTGCTGATTTTATGATACGTAACTCCACTTTTCATAAAATAGAATTGACTATTCTATACTGACAATATTAAATTCGAATATAAGCTCTCTGAGGTCAGGGATGGTCTCATTTTTGTATTTGCAATCTCAAAGCCTATTTAGAATAGAGCCTGGAAGTTTTAATAAATGGTTGATTACTGCTTAATTGTGAGTAAAGTTGGAGTCAAGTAAATCAAATCATCCAGAATTTTAAACTATTCAATGCCGACATATGAGAGACAATAAATCACCACCATGTGAAAAACATCTTGAAATAAAACAAGTTCCTCCTCCAATAATAAGATTTCAAATTCAGAATCAGTGATGACTTGTTTCCAAGACACTCAAAAGGACTTTGCAAACATTATCTCAAATGTCCTCATTAACAATCCTGGAGACGGAAGCAAGTGGTAAAAATCACCCACTCTTCACAGATTCAGGGAAAATCTATTCATCCAAGAAACAACTTTGTAGTTATCATCACTTTTCTGAAGCAAAGTATAAATAAAACCTGACAGCTTTTAACACACTCATGGTTATCTCCTACAGATGGATTTCCGAAAGCTAATCCCATCAGTCTAATTATCCAATTGTCCAGACTAGCACTGTTGACAAAGCAGGAACCCACAGAACAAAATTCTGATGAAAATTATTCCAAAAAGAGATCCCCATGACTAAGTAGGAATGGCTGATCCATAAGAGCTTACAAGGAATTTGTCTTGCTCTGGAGGTAAAGACAGTATACGGAAACCTCCTTTCCCTTTATACCCACAACCAGTCATAACAGCTTTGTTGACACATGGTCATCTCTGATGATCTCTTCAAAGGCCACTTCATGGAACCCTTTCCTACCTTCACATTTTCCTTACACTCTATTCCCCTCCATGAACTCTACAATCCAATGCCTCAAGTCACCTTGCTGTTCTTAGCACAAGACTACATATCAATTCGCAATTCCTCAGAGCATTTCACTAAGCTGTTCCTCATGCTTGAATTCCCTCCCTCCTCATCTCCTCCCCCTTCAACTTTCAGCTAAAATTGCACCTTTTGCAAAAAGACTTTCCCAGTACTTCTTAATCTTAGTGTCTTCCCTCTGAAATTACTTCCAATTTGTCCTGAATATATCTCAGTCGCATATAGTCTCCATGTGGTCTCCCACATAACACTGTGGACTCCTTGAGGGCAAAAACTCTGCCTTTCTTTCTTTGTATTACCAGTACTTAGTCCAGTATCTGTCACATAGTAGGCACTTAATATCCTTGTTGATTTGACTTGCTCTGGCGACTAAGGCTACTTTACAAATTGACTCAAAAATAATTGTCTACCCTGCAGAATGGATCCTACCCTTGCTCTCATCTGCCAAAGTCATAGCAACAATGGGTTAGATGCTTATAAACCTCAAGTAGTACAGCTGAGGTGTTCCTGATTTGATTAAAACTATGCACGTACAGAGAGGTGGTACAAGGGATGGAGTGCTGGACCTGGAGTCAGGGAGATGAGTTTCAATCCAGCCTCAGACATCCCATAGCTATGTGACCCTCAACAAATCATTAAACTTGTCTGCCTCAGTGCCCCCAACTCCAAAATGGGGATTAGCAGCACCTGCTTCTCAGGATTGCCAGGAGGATCAAATGAGAAAATACTTGTAAAGGCCTGGCACAGTGCCAGGCACTATAGAAATGCTTATGCCCTTCCTTTTCCTACTATGTAACCATGTCTAGTTGGACCAACTTGGAGCTTCACACAGCCCACAAATAGACTGAAGGAATGTTATCATTATCTGCAAAATATTTATATGAGGCAGTGTGGCATAACAGATAGAGGCTTGACCCCTAACTAAATCAGGAGGACCCGGAATCAAACTCTGCTTCAGATAAATACAGATTATGATTCTTAAGTCACTCAATGTCTCTGACCTCCAGGCAACAGTTAACAGACTACATTGGATTCAGAAATAAAGTATGCTGCAGCCTACTCACCATGAAATATCCCTCCTCAAGGCCTTTCCCTCTTTTCTTGCTACTACCAGACCCTCCATTCTGTGAAGTGGTCAGGTTGGCCTGCCTTCATTTTCCTCTTGACCCTGTTCCTAACTTTGTTTCCTTCCCTTCTTTTCCTTGTTTCTTTCCTTCCTTCCCTCCTTCTTTCCCTCATTCTATTCTTCCTTGTCTTTTCTCTTTCCCTCTTTCCAATCTTCCTTCCTTCCCACCTTCCTTCCTTCTCTACTTCCCTCCTTTCTTCTATTCTTCCTTCTGTGAGAGATGACTGCCAGTGAAGTTTCCTCATTCCTTTTAACTCCCTTTTATATTCCTATCTCTTCTCCATACTTTGTAAACCAGTTCAGTCTGGCGAGTAACTCGTGATTTCCCCAAAATGAGGTATTGTGAAAGAAAAACACACTAGTCCACTTCTGATTGGGCACTTCCAAATTTGGTGAAAGGAAATACATAATGAAGGACTGAAACTGCTTTGTGCCAATTAGAAAGATTGTGAGCTTGCCTCACCAGCCAGTGGTGAGGTAGGACAGGTGTTAGAGGTGGAGTTAGGATCGGGACAAGAGAAGCCCAAGAGCTTCCACATGTTGCACTCCCTGGCAGATGCCTTTTGAGCAACAGAGGCAGTGCCCTTTCTCATGAGAAAGAATAAAGACCTTTTCTGATCTCAGATTCAGACTCTGAACTTTTTCATCTCACACACTTCCTTCATTTCATCCTCCTTCCTTTTCCTCTTCTCTCCTTACCTTTTTCTTTCCTCTTTCCTTCCCTCCTTCCTTCCTTCTTTTCTTTCCCTCTTCAGTCTTTCCTTTCTTTCTTCCTTCCTTCTTTCTTGTCCTCCTTCCTTCCTTTCTTCTTTTCTTTCTTCATTTCCTCCCTCCTTCTTTCTTTCCTTCCTACCTTCCTTTCTCCATTCTTTTCTTTTCTCCCTCCCTCCCAAGGACCAAGTGGGTATAGAGGAGTGTATAAGCCCCAGATATTTGGAGAAAAAAAAGTTTTTTTTAACTATTTGTTCTGCTATATCTTCTCAGTCAATATCCCTTTACAAAAACTATAATTGATGTTAATTGGTTAAATGATAGTGGGTACTAATCACTCATGTCACTTAACCCTGTTTACCTCAGTTTCCTCTTCTGTAAAATGAGCTGGAGAAGGAGATGACAAACCACTCCAGTATCTTTACCAAGAAAAACCCAAATGGGGTCAGGAGGAGTTGGACACTGCTGAAAAAACGGAACAACAGCAACAACTAATCACTGTTCATTGAGAACACACTAGAATGGTGCCTAGAATTGTTCAGGAGTACACTGAGGGGAAGCAGCAGTCTTGCTCCAGAGACTTAACTCTTCAATAAAATAGAGGACAGAGATAAGAATTCCCAGAACTTATAAAGGCTATATATCTTTTTTCTTTTTTTTTTTTTGGAGGGGGAGGGCAGGGCAATTGGGGTTAAGTGACTTGCCCAAGGTCACACAGCTAGTGCTAAGTGTCTGACACCAAATTTGAACTCAGGTTCTCCTGACTCCAGGGGCAATGCTCCATTCACTGTGACACCTGGCTGCCCTGGCTATATATCTTTTAGTTACTTATCCTTGCACATGTTACTTCTTCAGGAGAATATAAAGCCCCTCGAGGGCAGGAATTATTTCCTTTTTGTCACTGAATTCCTAGCACCCTGCATAGCTCCTGGGACATATTAGACACTTAATAAATACTTGGCCAACGTGGAAATTTAACCTTTGTCTTCTGACCCCAAATTCTGTGTTCCTAACACCATATATGGCACTAGCAAAGGGGATCCTCAGACACTTCTTTCAAGGTCTCCATCACTCCATCGGCTGTGTTAACAATTCTGAATCCATTACCTATGCAGTCTGATTCTATTCAGCAAATATTCTACATAACCTTTCCCTTTTCTTGCTTTTGAATAGTGTGTCTATTCCAGTAAAAAAAAAAAAAAGAAAGAAACTTTACACCTATAATTATTACGAAGGCCATGTCATAAACATACAGATTGAAAGAAGAGAGTATTTGATGACAAGGAAATCACCTGTGCTAAGGTATTGCTGTAGGCAAAGCTTTCGATGATTTAATTAGCCAGGCTATTTTTATATTCAGGTAGAATCTGGCCTACAGTCCTTCACTTTATTTTCCCCTCCTTCCCTAAATATATTTAAATCTCAGTAAGTGGTGCTGAGTTTTGCATATCAAATGAACTGATTTCGCCACAAGTCTGTATGTAAATCAAGATGAGTTGAAATGAGATTTGCTTGGGGTTAAGCTACTTTTCTAAAGCTGGAGTCCACAAGGTTGAAATAGCTCATATTGCAATTTTAATTATTCAGGAACCATTCAGTCTGTGCCTTCCACAGCACAACTGGAAATGGTTGATGCTAGGAAGCCCCAGCCATCCTTCCATGCCAAATTCAATATTTTGGAATACAGTGAGAAAGGCACAGGAAGAAAACATTACCTCTGCTCTTAGCTGACATCTCTGTTTTCTTCTCAAAGTATTTGCTCTTGCCTTGAAATTCATAGCTGATGAAATGAATATATTTGAAAACTATATCCTGCAACATATAGTACAGACTATTCTTGTCCCTGGGAAAAGGAATTGATCTTTAAATCTGTGTTTTTCTTCTCTCCTTCCTTCTTTCTCCTCCTTCCTCTTTTTATACCTTTCTCTTTTTTCTCTATATCTTTCTCTTTTTTTCCCCTCTCTCTCTACCCCTCTGTAAATATGAGTTATCATTAGTGAAAAAAAAAAAAATATATATATATATATATATATATATATATTTCTAACCTTTAGGTTTCCAAACTAGAGCAACATCGGAAAATTTCAATTAGTGAACATTCATTCTGACAACCCCGGAGGAAGCTGCCATCAATTCACTGAATATGTGTATATTGGAAAAGTCCAGAACAGATCCCCAATGCATTTATTATTGTTTCTAAATGTCAGGGAACCTAACCAAAGAAACAAGTAAATAACTCCACAGGGACAAAATTCCCAATTCTAAAGACTCCATTCCTCATTGAGATTTGCTACACCTCTGTCATCCTGTCATTTCCTCGGTTTGTTTTCCGAGAAATGAATTCCCTCCTCTATAATGCAGTCATTTTTGTCCTTAAAAGGATGTTACCCAACAAATTCTGCTCATGAGCCACAGAATGTGTCATAAACTGCAAGCCTTGTGAAAAAAAATAGGAATATATACAACAGAATGTGTAAGGACGTTCATGAAAAGAGTTACTAAACTTGAAAAAGTTGGTCCTCAAAATGACTTAGAATATTCTAATTGTATTTGTGTATAAAATGATAATGTTAGATTCTATCAACTGGACAAAAAACGGGGATGTTTACCAAAGAAGGTGGGAGGGGTAGGATTAGGGGGGGCACACACACACAGAATCATCAAACCAAATTCTCTCATTACCAATTCTACAGATTTAATTATTGTTTAATGTCATTCAGCCAAATTATCTAGCTTTCCAAAATAATAATGAGATTCCTGATGCCTGCCTTAAAGCTATCACTATACCCAAGCCCATCAGAGCTTTATAACTCGACATATTTATTGTTTTCATTCAACGTTTTCATTCAGTGATAGGATGACCGTGTGTTCTAGCCCTGTTTCTGACACATAGTGACCTCAGGCGAGTCATTTCACCTGTTTGCCTCAGTTTCTTCATCAGTAAAATGGGGATAATAATAGTACCTAGCTGGTAGGGCTGCTGTGGATCAAATAAGATAATATATTTGAAGCATGTAGTACAGTTTGTGGCACATAGTAAGTGTTCTGTAAATGTTAGCTATCATTATCATTGTCGGTAGTAGCAGGAAAGAAGAAAGAGCACTTGAAGTTGAAGGACCTGGGATTTGCTCAGACATATAATTCTCATTTTTCTGAATCTGGGACAAGTAACACAAAATGGACCTAAGGCCAGCAACATACAACATAGCTTCAAATGCTATTGAGGGCGGGATAAAGACAGAGGACTATGGAAGAGTTCATTTAAGGGACAGTAAGAAACTCTTTGGTAGCCTCTTTAAAGGAAAAAAAAATTTTCTTGCTAAGTAAGTGATATTTGTTTCTATGCTTCACAAGGATTCCAAGTGTTGCCAGCACCCACTAAATTTCAGCACTCTCAAACTAATACCTGATGATCCTGCCCTAGTTACAGCTCTGTTTTTGCTATACTTATTAACTTGGACCAAGGCACTTCTATCCCTTTTCCTTGTTTTCTTTACCTGTCAAATGTGCACTGAGGATGTCTAAGGTCCTTGCCAGTTCTCAACTCTAAATTACTAGCTTATTCTAAAAAGCATTAAAAATAAGACATACCTTTTTAAAATTTTTTTCAAACAATTAATTTGTGACATGATCCTTACTGAACTAGTAATGCTTTCCTGCTCCACTATATTTTAGTACTGAATTAGAAGATCCTTGATGAAAGAAAGCAAAGTGTTTTATGTTGCAGAAAGGAAACTGACAGCACCAGTGACTCTTTAATATAATGTACCATCTAAAAAGATTCAACGTTTTTTATTTTCGCTCAAGTTAATTGAAGAGTATTCTCTTGGCAAATTCTCCATGTCCAGCTGTGCACAGAGAGCAAGCTCTGTGTGAGCACTCACCCTTGGATTCAAATGCATAATTTATATGGTGACTCCTGATTCCCTGGCAGAACTTTAGGCTAATAGGGAGCTCTATATGATTATGAAGCATCAACTGACCTGCTGAACTTCATGCAATTTACCATAATCTAAAAAGAGATGTAAATTTCTTCTCAATTTCTTGCTCTTTTATGGATTTTGTTTAGTTTGGTCTTATACACTTGGAGTGACCTGTTAATTTTTTTTTTTAACTTAGAGTTATTCACTTTAAAAACTGTATGATTTATAGCTACCAGGATATCTTGAAAATGCCAGTCAGCATTTTCTATCCCTTAAAATTATCCACCAAAAAAAATTTTTCTAAAGCCTTTAGGTGTCCCACAAAGAAATTTCTTAATAAAATGTGCTATCTCAACCTGGGCAAAAGGAAACCGGAAACCACGCAGCTCTCCAGGCTGTACTCTGGACTTTCTCTACTGTGCCTCAGAGTCAGGTACTATTCTCTCCTTTCAGATTCCTTTTAAGTACTGTCTTCTCCAATTAGAATGGAAGCTTCTGACACTAATGCATTGTTGGTGGACTTGTGAACTGACCCAACCATTCTGGAGAGCAATTTGAAACTATAACCAAAGAGTAATTAAACTGCATACCCTTCTATCCAGCAATAACACTACTAAGTCTATATCCCAAAGAGAGTATTAAAAATAGCAAAGGATCCACATGTACAAAAATATTCATAGTAGCTCTTTTTCTGTGGTGACAAAAAATTGGAAATTGAGGGGATGCCCATCAATTGGGACAGGGCTTCTTAAACTTTTTCCAGTCTATCAGTGCTTCTTAAATTGTTATTCGCAATGGTGCTGCTATACTCACAGTTTAAGAAGCACTAAATTGGGAGATAAACTGAATTAAGTTGTGGTATATGAATGTAATAGAATACTATTGTGTTATAAGAAATGATGAGCAGGCAGATTTCAGAAAAACCTGGAAAGACTTCCAGGAATTGATGCTGAATGAAGTGAGCAGAACCAGGAGAACATTGTATACAGTAACAGCAAAACTCTGCGATAATCAACTTGAATAGACTTAGCTCTTCTCAGCAATACAATGATCTAAGACAATTCCAAATGACCTGTGATGGAAAATACCAACCACATCCAGAGAAAAAACTATGGAGTCTGAATGCGAATCAAAGGATTCTATTTTCTCTTTTTTTTTCTTTCTCGTGGTTTTTCCCTTTTGTTCTGATTCTTCTTTCACAACATGACTAATGTGGAAATATGCTTAATTATACAAGTAGAGCCTATATCAAATTGTTTGCTGTCTTCAGGAGTGGGAAGGGAAGGGAGGGAGGGAGAAAAAAAATTTTGGAACTCAAAATCTTATAAAATGAATGTTTAAAACTATCTTTATGCGTAATTAAAAAAATAAATACTATGGGGGGGGGGGGAGAGGAAGAATGTAAGCTCCTGGAGGGCAGGGACTGTATATATTTCTGCATATATTTGTATTCCCTAAGTTTAGCACAGTACCTAGCACATAGTAAGCACTTGGTAAACAAAACTTGACCAAGTGAGTCAGTTGCCCAAACAACTTCCCCATCCATGTGCAAATATTTGTCACCTCCTCTCAATGAAAAGCACTGCATTTTAAAAAATAATTAGCAAGTTCCAGAGGTTGATAAATCTGATTGGCTGGTAAAATGGGAGTAGGGTTAGCATATGGAGGGGAACTAGAATGAGAATACCCTTATTTTACCAACCAGTCACTCTCAGTAGGAAGTTCATATTTAGTAGTCGCTTGACACAAATCAGAGACACAAAAACCATGGCTGTCATTCCTTGCTCACCAGGTGTTATTATCTTCCTCCTAAAAATGTAATTAAACTTTGTTTGGTGTCACTAAATCCCTTGTATTTAACTTCCCCAACATGATAAATCAATCACATGGAACAGAAGGCAAGAAAAGCAAAATCTGGGAGAAAAATATAAGGAAGATGCCAGATGCATCATAAACTTTTTTTCCCTCTGCCTTTTTTATACTTTTAAATGTAGAATGATATAAAGATCAAAGAATCTCAGTGGGTCTCAAGGGACCAATGTCTACTCCACCACACTATATGACCCCAGGCACATCAATCCTCTTTTCTCATCTATCAAAGCGAAATAAATTTGCTACTGGTGTCCAGCACTGAAGTGAGGTCCAGGGGCTTTCATCTTTTTCAAAATCTCTGTGGAGCTCATGCATATCTAGTGTATGGGGTGTAACAATCGAGGTCTTTGTTGTTGTTCAGTCACTTCAGTTGTGTTCAACTCTTCGTGACCCTATTCGGGGTCTTCTTGGCAAAGATACTGGAGTGGTTTGCAATTTCTTTTTCCAGCTCATTTTAAAGATAAGGAAAGTGAGGGGCGGCCAGGTAGCACAGCAAGTAAGAGCACCGGCTCCAGTGTTGAGAAGACCTGGAGATCGAATCCCGGGCTTGGACACTTAGCACCCACCCAGAAACACCTGGCCGTGTAACCTTGAGCAAGTTACTTAACCCCGATTGCTTAAAAAAAAAAAAAAGATAAGGAAAGTGAGGCAAATGGGGTCAAGTGACTTGTCCAGGGTCCTCCTTAAACATGAGCAAAATGAGCAATGTCCTCAATCAAGTGACCTTGATTAACCATTAGGAAGGAGTTCCTCCCTTCTTGTCTCCCAAAAATATCATTTCACCCCTTCTCTGGGAAATTCTACATGGGAGCTTAATTCCTTAATCTTTAGTCTTTTGAATATAATCTGGCTGGAGCATTGATTACATGGGTAAAGCTTACAGTGTGGAGTCAAATTGTGGAAGGCCTTGAATGATGGGCTAAGAAATCTGATCTTAATTCAGTAGGTAGCAAAGAGAAATAGCATATAATTTCTCTGAAACCTTTTCAAGTCTATTTTTAAAAAATTCTCAGGCTATGTTTGATTGTGCCTAACATTCTTTTCCTGGTTTATTATCAATTTAAAGATCATGGGGTCATAACTCTGGAGCTGGGAGAGACCTCACTAGTCATCCAGGTCAGCCCATGCCTGAACAATGAATCCACTCTAGAATTTACTGGACAAGTGGTCTCTGAATTATGAAGGCCTGTGCTGAAATCTCCCTCTTCTTTAGCTGCATACCTCTAAGGAGGGGCAGCCCCCTACCTCTAGGGGAAGCTCATTCCACTTTGGGAAAATTCTGGCTGTTGAAAGTTTTTCCTTTTCCCTTACATCAAACCTAAATCTACTTCTCTTCCACCCATCACTTCTAGTTAAGCCCTATGAAAACCAAGCAGAAAGTCTGTGTTTCAGTGATTGCTATTCAAATGCCAACCAGTTGGTAAAATTAGGATTTACAAGAGAAATGTCACTGTGGAGTGGTATGATATTTTAAATAATAAGCTACATTTCTCTCCTTTAGGGAAAATTCTAAGGCCATTTTATCATAGAATAATAGAATTTTATGCCTGGAAAAGACATAGTTCAACCCCCTCATTTCACAGGTGAGGAAAATAAGAGCAAGAAAGATAAACTGACTTTCCCTTCTTGATTAACATCCCTGTGATGCTATAGTAGAAGTAACTGAATGTTCAACACTTAGCACATTGCATGGCTTACAAGGAGTGGGTTTTTTATTCATTCATTCAACAATCATCAGTCATTTGCACTTGTGAATGGGTTCCAGATTGAGAACATGAAGTCATTGAGCGCCTAAGGAAGAGATGAAGAGATGCCTTCAAAAGACTAATAGGGTACAGAACTAAGATACTGTGGCAACTTGAGACAAAACTCACCTAGTCACCATTTTGCCTGAGGTCAGCATTTGCTTGGAGCATGCCAGCTCATTCTTCTCATTAATACCTGTACCTAATAGAATTGCTATGCTATTACCTACATAGTGTCATCTGGTAGTACTACTCACAAAAAACAAAAGTTAAGCCTTCAAAGAAGAAGGAACAAGCATTTATTAAGCACCATTTATTTATATTTATATAAATATATAATAAATATAGATTATATATGTAATAAATATATATTTATATGCCATGAACTATGTTAAGTGCTTTACAGATATCTCACAAAAATCAAGTTATCAATATCTAGGGGCAGGGCAGAAATACATTCAAATCTCTATTATGCACACGATTCAATTCAATTCAATAATTATTTCTTGAACATCCATCAGGTGCTTAGAACAGGTGCAATTTGAACTCTGGCAACTAAGAAGTCTGCCTCCAAGCTTACTGTCCTGGGATCCTGGAGGTATGATAAATGGTTATCGCTATTTTTCAGTGATATTGTTAGCACTAAAGTGAAAAAGAATTTAAAAAAAAAACCTTCCCAGGAAATAGAAGGCCTTAAAGAGATACTATAGAATAGCTCATATATATACAGCACTTTACAGTTTAAAAGGGATGGAGACTGAACCGGTGATTTCACTGGAATGAGGAACCTCCAGAAGAGAAAACATCCTCTGAATGGGCAGGTCAGCACCAGGGCCAGAGCCAAAAAGCCACTGCCTGCTAGAGGCTGGGCTTGAATCTAGGTCTTCCTGGCTTCTAGGTCAGCTGTCTATTCCCTAAGCCATGCTGTCTCTGTAGGATATACAAGATGTTTTCTGTTATAAAAGACAAAGCCCTATTACTTAGTATTAATTAATACAGTTAAACTACAATGGGTTTATGTTATAAACTCTTTGTGGACAGGAGCCATTTACACATATACATATGCACACATATACACACATGTACATACACACAAACATACATATATCCTTGGATCTGCTCCAGTGCCTATGACAATGCATTGTCATAGTCAGGGCTGGATAAATGTTTTTTAGATGGATGCATGGATGGATGGATATACATGTTATCTACCCTGATAGAAAGAATAAGTTCTTTGAATTCAGGGGCTATTTCTTCTTGTTCTCTCTCTCACTCTCTCTCTTTATCTCTCTCCTTTTCTCCCTCCCTTCCTCTCTCACTTTCTCTGTCTCTCTCACCTAGGACACTGCCTTGAACACAGAAAGTACTTAGTAAATTTTATTGATTGATGAATGTATAGAAATAAAATTAGACATTAAGCAGAATTTCTTGGCTAAATGCACTGTAGGGCCCTGAAATGATCAGGGATCATTTTCTCAATAATTTTAGAAAACAGTGGATAGTTTTCTGACAGGTTGGTAAGATGCAACCTTGGTAGGAAAGAAAACATTGAATAATCTCTTTGGTCTCTCAGGATCATTATTGCTGTAACTGAAGTTTAAAACCTTCTTTCTGAAAAAGAAAAAATATCAGTGTCATATCCAGCTATAGAAAATTGTTTGTATAAGTGTTAGATCTATTTCTGAGGCATCTGCAATACAAGTACTCAGAGCCATAACTCTAGCCCGGGACCCCTGTCGTTGTTCTTGTTTGTCCTTTGTTCTCAAAGAGGACCATGACATCAGGAAGGTGATGCCATGACTTGCAAGTGAATTGGATTTAAGTGAGGAAGAGCTGTACAAAGTCATCAGCCTCACTTTCTCCTCCAGAGTCATCTGGGTCCAGTGCCAAGATATAGATCAGGACTGGAGATACTCCTCCCCCTGGACCCCAAAGCTCCCAGAAAGGAGAGAACCAGGGTGACCATAGAGGAGCAAAGGAGACAGAAACTCTAGGACATACTCTGGGGCTGGGGACCCTGGGAAACTACCACTAAGAAGGCTGCCAGGAAAGGAATCAGGCCAAGCTAGGGAAAACCCATATGAAGTGGAGGAAAGCCTTAGGATCCTGTCTCAATCAGCACACTGTCTATATTACTGCTGATCCCAGGTAGGTAAGACATAGGGTACAGAGGACAGCATATCTCATTTGGATACAGTAAACTAGTACACAGCTGGGGACAGCAGAAGAGGAGGTGGCCCTGAAAGAGTGTGGCCCACTGCCTCTCATCAGTCAGTCAGTCAACCAGTTGTACACTTACTATGTGCAGGGACTCTACTAAGCCCTGTCTATAAAAAGAAAGTTAAGCAATGCCAACCCTAAAGGAGCTCACATTTTAATGGGGAGACAACTTGCAAATAACTATGTACATACAAGATCCATACAGTCAAAATCTCAGAGGAAATATACTAGTAGAAGGAGGGGGTGGAGAATGAGGGGTGGACAGGAAAGGTAGGTAAGAGTCAATGATTCCAGCCCCTTCCCCCTCCTGGGAAAAGTCAGAAAAGGAAGTAATAGCAGAGAGGGTACATAAATGGGGGAAAATCAGGTCCCCCAAGAGAGGCCCAACAGTGTTGGGACAGTAAGAATGACCAGAGAGATCCAGGAAAGGGAGTTAGGAGATCATCTGAAATGACTGCCATCAGAAAGAGGCCTGTCCCCTATCAGATAGTCACCCTCTACTAGCTATGGCTACAAAAGTACTTCACCCTAAAACCCCATGAGGGGTCCTATCCAATTTAAGCGCCCCCCCAAAAAATGCAAAACCAAAAACAATTATAATGTAAGCTCACTTATCTGGAACACATCTATGTTACTCAAAGTTCCATGAATCTCACACCATGGCCAATCCACTCTTTGCTACAGAAGTTGCCGGTCCCTTGACCCACTATCACTAACAATAGTAGAAGCAGCCATAGTAATGAAAGAGTCAGTGAGCAGAACAGGCAGAAAAAGGTGGTATGAGCAGGGTTAGTGCCAGGGAAAGGAGCAGGTCATCAGGTATACTGAGGACTACCTGGATCTACATATAGTAGAATAATTCTGTGCCCTAAATAGTCATGGACCACATGAACATGAGAATTAAAAGCTAGACAGAACTGTATTTAAACAAGCAACAGAGATAGCTAGATGGCACAATGGATGGAGTACTGGGCCTGGAGTCAGAAAGACCTGAGTTCAAATCTAATCTCAGACACTTACTAGCTGTGTGACCCTGGGCAAGTCACAGGCCCTGCCTGCATAAAACTGGGGAAGAGAATGGCAAGCCATTCCGGTATCTTTGCCAAGAAAACACCATGGACAGTTGGTCCACAGGTTCACAAAGAATTGGACAGGACTAAGCAACTGGACAATAATAAAACAAGCAATAACTATTTATCAAGCCTTTTATATATGATTTCTAGAGGTAACAGATCACCTGGTCCATCTTACACATTAGAAAATTGTGGTACAAAAAGGTTATGAGATTTGTTTAAGGTCACATAGATGAGTGGGTAGGTGGGGCAATCAGTCCAGGTACTCTAACTGGAGTTAGAGAGAAAAATCTAAATTCAAATCCTGATTCAGACTCTTATTAGCTATGTGATCCTGGGCAACTCCACCTCTGAATGTCTCAATTTTCTCATCTATAAAGTGGGGATAATAATGCCAGTGCCAGTAGCAGAGTAGGACTTCAAACCCAAACCCAGGTTCTGTGACTCCAGATCTATAGTCCTTTCCAACAATACTAATCAATATTTCTAAATACACCACACACACACACACATACACACCTCCATCATGTATTATTTCATTCACAGAAATGAAGAGTCTAAAGGACTCTATATCCACAACAGCCTAGATTTTGTATCCTACACTTAAATGCCATAACCACCAAACACATACAAATTTAATACCGTAGAAGAACAATTAGCAAAATGACTTTTTTCTACTTTAAGGTCTATTTAATTGAGGGTTTCTGACCTATTTTGTTGGCAGTTAGGTGGAGCAGTGGATGGAGCATAGGTCTTGGAATCAGGAAAACTCATCTTCACGAGTTCAAATAGAGCCTCAGATACTTACTAGGAAAGCATGAGAGCACTGTCCATTATCCAGAAGCTGAGCAAGCATGCTATCACAAAACTGACGTACAATGATGAAGAACTTCTCCAGACAACCAAATTTTGACACAGTTTTCCATAAGTCCTGCCAACTAACAGCATCAAAGATTTTGGTCAGATCTACAAACGTTGTGCTCTGTTCGGCTCTCGGCATTTCTCTTGGAGTTGTCAGGTAGCAAGCACCCTATCAATTATTCCCCAGCCCTTTCTGAAGCCACACTGGCTTCCAGGTAGATGACCATCCTGCAGGTGTTAAGGAGAACTCTGGCAAGAATCTTGCCAGCAATGACTAAGAGAGAGAGACCCCACTGTGATGGTCACAGGACAACCTACTTCCTTTTGCCTTTATAGAGATGGACAATGCAGGCATCCTTGAATTCCTGGGGAATAACTTCCTCTTGCCACATAACCTGGAAAATTTCAGTCAGGTTTTCTATAAGCAATGGATCCCCTACCTTGTAAATCTCAAAATTTAAATAGAATCAACCAGGTGCTTTGCCACATGAAAGAAGACTAATGGCATTCAAAATCACCAATAGAGTGAGTAAAACAAGGCTGTGTGCTTGCTCCCATGCTTTTTAGCATGATGTTTTCAGCCATGTTGTTAAATGCTTTCAATGAGGATGAGCATGGCATCAAGGTTAGCTACTGCACTGATCGTAAATTCTTCAGCTTGAAAAGGCTACAAGCCAAGACCAAAGTGGAGGGAGTGTGGGTGCGGATTTTCTGTTTGCAGATGATTGTGCACTCAATGCAGGCTCTGACACTGAGATGCAACAAAGTATGGTTGCTACTTGTGCTAATTTTAGCTAATAATTAACACTAAGAAAACACAGGTGCTCCATCAGCCACCACCACACTATCCATACGTGGAACCATCAGTTATAGCAAATGGAGAAATTTTGAAAGCTGTGGATAAATTCACTTACCTTGGCAGTGTACTTTATAGGGATGTACACACTGATGATGAGACTGGCACACACATTGCCAGAGCTAGCTCAGTGTTTGGGAAGCTCCACAGGAAAGTATAGGAGAGAAGAGGTATTAGACTGACTACCAAATTGAAGGTCTACAGAGCCATTGTGTTGACCTCATTGTATGCCTGTGAAACCTGGACAGCATACCAGTGTCATGCCAGGAAACTGAACTGTTTCCATCTGAATTGTCTCAGAAAGATTCTGAAGATCACCTGGAAGGGTCAGGTACCAGACACTTGAGGTCCTTACTCAAACTAAACTGCCAAGCATTCAGACTCTGCTTCAGAAAGCGCAACTCTGATGGGCTGGCCATGTTTAAATGCAAAAGACATGCTTGCCAAAAAGACTATTTCATAGAGAACTCACACGTTGCAAGCATTCACATGGTGGTTGAAAGAAACCATACAAGGACACTCTCAAGGTCTCTCTTAAGAACTTTGTAAATGATTGTGTAACATGGGAGACATTGGCATAGCACTATTCAGCATGGCATGCCCACATTAGAGAAGGTACTGTGGTCTATGAGCAAATCAGAATTGAAACTGCTCAAAGAAAACACAGGATAAGCAAATTTAGATTATCCACCCAAATGTTCACACAGACTATTTGTGCCCAACCTGTAGTAAAGCATTCCAAGCTCCTATTGGCCTGATCAGCCACAGTCGAGGACACATTGAAACTTGACTCTGGCATAGCAATATTATTTCAGTCCTCTTGGAGAACAAAGGCCAACAACCAACCAGCTTAGTAGCTCTGAGGCCCTGGGAAAATCATTTACCCTTCTTTGCCTCAGTTTCCTCATCAGTAAAATGAGTTGGAGAAGGGAATGGCAAACCACTCAAAGTAACTTCACTAAGAAAACCCCAAATGAGATCATGAAGAGCCTGACACAACTCAACACCAACAACTTCTGATCTTTACTAAATAAAAATGTTTGTTATTTCACAAGTACATTGGAATTTTAAAACAGGAAAACAAAGGTCAACAAGAACCCTTAGGTGGAAGCAGCTCTAATTAGAGTAGAAAGTCTTAAATAAATAAGATAATCCTCTAAGGTTACTTTCTATCTACTCTGTGAGTATCTTATATGTATCTATTTATGTGAACACCATCTCCTCCAGGAGAATGTAAACTCTGTAAGGTCAAAGACAGGTTTCACTTTTTTCTTTGTATCCTACTTTGCACAGTGCCTAATACAAAGTGAGTTCTTAAATCCTTGTTGATTACCTGATTAAAGTAGCCTTCTGAAACAAAAGCTAACAAAAACACTCAATAAGAATTTGCTAATTTGGGCAGGTAGGTGGCACAGTGAACAGAGCACTGGCCCTGAAGTCAGGAGGACCTGAGTTCAAATCCAAGTCAGACACTTGACACAATTACTAGCCATATGAACTTGGGCAAGTCATTGAACCCTGATTACCTTCCCCAAAAAAGAAAAAAAAATTACTAATTGTTCTTCTCTACTTTAACAGTTAATTGAGAATTGGTTGCCTAGATGCAGTGGATAGAGCATTGAACCTGGAATCCAGGAGAAAGATCTGAGTTCAAATCCTACTTCAGATTTTTTTATCAACCCTAGGCAAGTCACTTAACCTCTGAATGCCTCAATTTTCTCATATATAAAGTGGAGATAATAATAGCAGCTACCTCACAGGGTTGTGAGGAGAAAATAAGAGAATATCTGTAAAACCTTACAGTGCTACATAAATTCTAGCTATTATTATTATTACTGTTATCATAATTACTAGTTCTCTAATTCTGAAGTAGATACACAAATTTCTCAAAGGTTATTTATTTCATACCTAAATATCAATATCAAAATATACAAGAACATACCTCATAATAAAAAATATTCTTATCATGTACTTTAAAAGCTAAGGCTTCCTTCAAAAGGTTAGAAATCACTGTCAATCTCTGAATGCTAAAGAATGTCCTCTAGATCATCTGCCTAAAAGAATCCTTTCAGAGAATTAATTTGTTGTCATTAATAATGGAAAAAACATAGACCATATATATCATACTGGCATCAGCATTTTATAATTAGAATACCAGGATCTCTGTGCATTTGAGTATCTTGGCTTTTCTCTTACTTTACTTAAAACCAGGGGAACGATGTCATCCTGGCAGCTAAATGCTCTAGCAACTGCTCAGCACACTCTGGAGAGGTCTCATCTAGCTGCCACCTCCCCACCTCCCCTGCACATGCCAGCGATCAGAGGTTAGCTATCCTGGTGTGTCAGCTTGCTTTCAGTCCTAAATATTTAATGGTGTATTTTCCTTAATGGAGCCCAGGCACATTTGATCAGGCACTGGGATCATTTAGTAGTGCAGTCAAAGTTATCATACTGTCATTTCACATCAACTTTGTAATTAGATAATTCATCATTTTATTAATTCAAAAGCTTGCTTCCTTTACTACTTTGTACAGGCTGCAGCAATGAAATCAAACTGAGCTCATCAGCCAAGAACCTCTAAAATCTGGTCCCATGTGAACCTGAAGCCCTGCAGGGGACAAACGGATGCACTCATTGACCTTTCAGAACAACGACAAAGGTGATATTCTTCTAATAAATGAGACCACGGGCCATATTGAGGGAATGGGACAACCAGAACAAAAGCGCGGGCTCCACTTTAAAAGAGAATGGATGAAGCAAAATAAAAAGGTCAAAAATGATTATGATTCATAATCAGTTTTGCCTTTGCTAGATGCTGCGGTGCATTTCTCCTAAGAATAGTAAGGAATCCTTAGAGTAGGTTTAATTTGGTCATTTTTCTTCCCCATTGATTTATGCTTTCATAAACACAGGAGGTCAGAGCAAGTCTCAGGGAAGGTGATTTATTAACATCCTATGCCTACTGGCTTTGGATGCATTTAGGATGTGTTAACAGAAGTCAACCAGTCAGCGTGTAATTCTGATTTAACATAATATTTAAAAATCAGTATTGCTAAAAAAAAAAAAGTCTTTTATTTTATTTTTTTTAAAGCAATTGGGGTTAAGTAACTTGCTCAAGGTTATACAGCCAGGTGTTTCTGGGTGGGTGCTAAGTGTCTGAGGCCAGATTTGATCCCCCAGGTCATCCCGACACTGGGGCTGGTGCTGTTACCGCGTTTCCCCGATAATAAGACCTATCCCGAAAATAAGCCCTCCCCTTACTGTGTAAGATTCCTCTAAAATAAGCCCTCCCCAGAAAATAAGCCCTATTGAGATTGCTACTGTAGTGAAGGTGATCCCCTGCGCTACATGCTACATTACGGTACCCTCTGTATGCACCGTCCCCCCCCCCGGGTGAAACGCACACCACACTCCAAGCTGCATCCAATCAGAGCTGCAGCAGTGAGCGCGTCATCCTGTTCTTCCCCAGTGATTTGCTTGCTGGCGCCATTGAGAGCAGTGCCGCGGAAGAGAGCTGAGGCAGGACAACATAAAAACCCGGTATGTAAGCGGGAGTGAGGGGGCATGATGGAGGATAAAAAGGGCATGATGGAGGAAAAAAGAAGAACTCAGGGGGCATGATGGAGTGAAAAGAAGGACTGATGGTCATAATTTTATTATTCTGTCTGTTTTGACCCCCAGACATGAGTACAAAAAGGAAGAGCTATACTGTTGAGTATAAGAAAGCAATTGTAGAGGAGTCACATGGCAAGAATCTTGCAGTTTTCTGTAAAGAAAAACTTTTGGATCTTCAAATGGTCAGAAAATGGAGAGCAGATTATAATAACCTCAATCAACAGGTGGATGAGGGAAAAGGGAAAAAGCGCAGGTCTGGATCAGGTCGGCAGCCCTTATATCCTGACTTGGAGATCCTCACTGGTGAATGGATTGCTGACAGGAGAGCAAAGGCCTTGGTTGTGCGCAGTGCTGATATTCAAGCATTTGCCCTTTCAATGGCACCAGAGTTTGAAATGGTCTCAGAAGGATTCAAAGCATCACAACACTGGTTGGACGGTTTCCTTCAACGGTATGAACTGTCCCTAAGAAGATCAATAACACTGTTTAAGCTGGAAGATGCTGAAGTTATTAAACGTGCACTTGCATTCAAGTCCTTTATTGATAGGATCGACATTTCCAAGTACCAAACCTGCAATATGATTGCTATGGATGAAACTGCAGTGTTTATGGGACAAGGATCTCAAACAACAATTCATCACAGGGGTGCAACGTCAACCTACATTCCCACCACTGGCTATGAAAGTGCACGGGTCACCTGTGTTTTGGCAATTCGTTTGGATGGAAAGAAAGCCACACCTCTAATCATCAGTAAGGGCAAGAAAGATGAGATTGAACATGTATCTGGCATTTATGTTCTTGAAACTGAAAAAGCCTGGTGTACACAAGCCCTTATAAGAAAGTGGGTTGATTTAATGCTGCCACTTATTATGCGAGGTAACCAAAGAGGTCTGATAGTCTGGGATTCAGCCAGCACTCACCGCACTAAAGAAATGAAGAACTTCCTTGCAGAGAGAAGAATAGATCAAGTAATGATTCCTGCAGGAATGACTGCCTATCTCCAGACCCTTGATATTGCAATAAACAAGCCATTCAAGGACCATTTGCGCATGGAAGTCAATGACTACATTGAAAATAGAATGGAAAGAAATCAGCGTGGAAACTTTGTGAAGCCCTGTCTGCAAGAAGTCGTGACTTGGGTGAAGAAGTCATGGGATAAAATTACTGACAGCTGTGTCGCCAAGGCACTACGAGCAGGTTACCTTGACAAGACATATTCATTTAAAGAGAGCTATATTGCTGGACATGACAGATTGGGTCCACTTCTTCTGAAGGAAATGGAGGCGCAAGACATCCAGGACGGAATTCAGGGTATGGACACTTATGACAATGTTGTTGATGAAGATGACATGATCATTATTGAATAAAGGTACATTTTTTTGTTCACATTTACCTGTTTATTAAAATTGCTGTCAATGTTCATTAAAATAAGCCCTCCCCTGAAAATAAGCCCTCTGGTGTTTTTCTGTCCAAAAAAATTAATAAGACAGTGTCTTATTATCGGGGAAACACTGTACTCGCTGTGTTACTTGGCCACCACATTGCTATCCAACTTCTAAATCAAGGTCCTTTTCCAAGTTGGAGGAAGAAGTGTTGATTTTAACATTCTTCATTTCTCTTCCAAGTCCACCAAAAATATATATTTTTGACTAAGAAACTGATTGAAAATGAAACATAAATACCATCTACTAGATGTCTTCTATGATCCTCAATTTCAAATTTCTTACATCCACAGTATGAACTGTGAAATCAGTTTGAACAAATACCTGCAAGAAGTTGATTTCAGAACAGGAACCTCCAGAAGTTGCATATGGGCCCTCAAAACACAAAAAAAAATAGCTCTCTACCAGGGGAGTTGCTAGTTAGTTTCAGAAGGAAATCTATAGGAGGACAAAAAAAGTAGTTGAATTTTTAAACAGATGTTAGATTTCTAACAAAAATTTCCATGGAAGGAAACATGGGACTATATGGCTGAAAAGCATTTTGCAGAGCCCTGAAAGTACTAAATATCTATTTATGGTTCATATTACAGCTCCTTCCAACTTTAGTGTTTATTTTTGGATTATGTTATATTGCTAATCAGTTTACTATATTATGAATCAAAATTTATCATATTTCTAATCAGTTTACTAAATATGTTTTTATCAAAGGAAGTTACTATGGTAAGAAAAAAAGGCCCATCTTGCACCAGGGAAAACAGTGCCATGGGAAAATAATTACCTGAAGAGGAACAAAGATGCCTGGCTTATTGTATCCATCATACATAAAGCAAATTCATGACCAAATCTAATGGCATTAAGTTCGGAGTATTAACAACTATCACCACATAATGATTAACACACAGTATTGCAAAAGTGTCAGTGTATATGGTGTCTCAGCAATTTAGCATAATGACCCCCATTTTGCATTTTGAGAAAGTACAAATTCCTCCCTTTCAGATGCATGCATAAAAGAAGTACTTTATTAATCAATGGGTTGTCCAGAGTTTTACTTTTGTTATTTCTTAATGATAGTCCCCCAAACTAGTCTATAATCACAGGTCATCTCACAGAGCTGGGTATTAGGACAATGGCAAGTGACTTCTGTCCACTACAGACTGGAGCCAAGGAAGTTCCATCTCCCTATCATCCACTGCCTCAACTACTGCTCATCACAAGACCTCCTCCCCAAAGAGATCAAAGAAAGAGGAAAAGGATCCATGTGCACAAAAACATTTTCAGCAGCCCTTTTTGTAGAAGAGAAAAACTAGAAATGGAAGGGCAGAGCAGCAATGGATTCAACGTACAGAACAAGACGTACATTTTTGGACATGGACAATGCAGGAGTTTGTTTTTCTTAACTATGCATATTTATTTCTTTCTGTTTTTGTTTTCCATAGAGGAGAAGGAGAAGGTGAGAGGGCAAGAAAATAAATGCCTATTAAATGAAAAAATTAAACATGATTTTAGAAACTCTTGGCATTTCAAGGGACAGTCAATACCATGATCAGGCAGATATGGATACTCTTCAAAACTACTCAGCAGTTTGGTATCCTGGTACATATTCAGAATTGGCAAATATCCTAATTGGAAGGAAGGGAGGGAGGAAGGGAGAAAGGAAGAGAGCAAGGAAGGAAGGAAGGAAAGAAGTGAGTGAGTAAAGGAAGGAAGGGAGAAAAGATGCCAAACCTGCTGAGCTGCGTTAAAGAGTATCCATACATAGAGTGGCTAGGTGATGGGGGTGGCTAGGTGGCACAATGAATACAGCATCAGCCTTGGAGTCAGAAGGACCTGAGTTCAAATACGGCCTCAGACACTTAACACAAAAAACTAGCCATGTGACCTTGGGCAACTCACGGAACCCCAATTGCCCTACCTTCCCCCCTCCAAAAAGCAAAAAACAAAAACAAAAAAACTCTGCTCCCTAATAGGCTGAATGTAATCACATGGAGCCTGTGATGGAGGGAATTTGCTAAAGGGTGGAGCAGAGCTCACAGGAAGCTTCCTTGTTGTGAAGATAAACTCTGTCCCCTGTTAAGCTAAATATAGTCACATGGAACCTGTGGTGGGAGGAGTTTACTGAAGGGAAGCAGAGCCCCCAGGAAGCTAGGAACCAGAGCTGGAGAGATGGTGGGAGAGAGAGGTTCTCAGGCAAGGAGCGAGAGGTTTGTGAGCAAATATTGATCTTGTATTGGTTTGTGGGAAGGATAAAGGATGGTGTGGCTCTCAGTGTTATCATTGCTTCTGAATATCTTTGGTACTATGATAGAATCAGCTTACTGGTTTTGGGATTGGGTTTTCTAGTGTCTAAATAATTGCTTCAGTTCTGTCCTCTATATGGAGAGTTTGGTATATTTTGCAATCAAATGTCATTCAATATTTATAGTCATGGTCTTGATTGTAATCATGGGTGCTGTAAATATTGCATTGGTGCTACAGGAAAACTGAATTTCAAAGGTCATGATCATACAAACAAGGGCCACATTTGAACCTGAGTTTTCTTGACTCTGTGTACAGTATTCTACCCACCACAATATATGGCACATGATGTTCATATATATAACAGACATTCTCTAAGATTATGAATGAATCCCTTTTTCTTTTTTTTTTCTTTTTTGCTTTTTGGAGGGCAATTGGAGTTAAGTGATTTGCCCAAGGTCACATGGCTAGTTTTTGTGTTAAGTGTCTGAGGCTGGATTTGAACTCAGGTCCTCCTGACTCCAGGGCCGGTGCTCTATTCACTGTGCCACCTAGCCACCCCATGAATCCCCTTTTCTAACTATAATATTCTGATGTTTAAAGTTTTCTTTATGGGATGATAACAGATATTAAAAATATAGGCATATATGAAAAATTATATGTGTATATATCAAAGTCTTAGAGGCCAACAAAAAAGCCAAAATAGAAACAGATTAGTGTGAAGGCGACATTTCTCAGAAGTTATCTAAAAGTGGTTGGGTATGGGGAAAAAGGAAGTGAAGGGAATGAGTTTATATATAGTACCAACTTATAGGCCAGGCACTGTGCTAAGCACTTTACAAATATTATCTCATTTGATCACTTGGCAAGGGAACTCCAGAATTCTCCCACGGTACTGTTTACATAAACAATCTGACTGATGACAAACAAGAACACTATCAGGATTAAATTAGTCTAGCACGTATTTTATAAGCTTAGACATATGTACACATTTTATGTATGCATACATGTATATCATGGCCTAAAAGTGTTAGTGCAGTTTCAAGATTTAATAACTTCAGAAGTATAAATGCCACAATTTAAAAGGTTAACATTCTGAAAATTCTTGTGCTATTCATCCCTCTAGTCAATTTTCAGACATTTTAAAAATTTCACCAGGTGCTGCTCAGTAACTGGAAAGATTGTATTTACAATCCTGGCTGTAAGATCGTCCAAAGAATGAGATTTTACATGACAGTTTTGACATGATTCCAACAGGTGACCAAGGTGGCCAAATTAGAGGTCCTCCACTACCAATCCACTGCTCTATGAAAGTGTCATCCAGAAACTGTTGCACATATAATGACAGAGTTCTCTATCTTGTTAAAATTAAATATGTACCTCCTGGATAATAGCTCTATCTAGTGGCCATCCAGCCTCAAATGGGGAGGACCTCCCCCCAGGGATGGAGAACCAGCTACCTCCTGAGGCTTTAGAACATTCTACTTTAGAGCAGCTCCAACTGTTTGGAAGCTACTCCTTTTATAAAGCTCAAATCCATCTTTTCCCCCAGCAGATTCTCAAACCATCACACTTATGGCAGAAATCACCACAAATCTGATTAGGCATCCCCTAGTAAAAACACCAAATGATTCACACACACACACACACACACACACACACACACACACACACACACACACACACAC
>NW_027187343.1:2793590-2831521 GCF_028583685.1 Petaurus breviceps papuanus | reverse complement strand
CACACACACACACACACACACACACACACACACACACACACACACACCCTTATCTTCTGTGATGATGATAACAAAAGGATTGGTGGCTCTCAAAACATATTGAACCTGCTGGTTCAGTCAACAAGAGAGTCTTCCTCTCACATCAACTAAAGTTATTTCTTTCTAGAACAAATAAAATAGAAAGTACAGGGTGGCAGATTTTAACTGATCCCAAGGGTGAGCTTTCTAATAAGTTAGACTGTCCAGCAGTTCCCTATACCATGGGATGATACATTTTTATCATCTCACGGTCATTGCTTTCTTTTGATTGCTTAGCTTACACATTATTTGAAGATAGAGCTTCTTTCATAGCCTAAATGGTATATGCTAGGTACATGGTATTACTGACTGTAATCCTCAAGAGGAATAAGGAGATAAAAGTAGAAATGTCCAATATTCTTAAGGATGATATAAGTCAACAATCATTCTTCAAATTTCAAAAAATTTACAAAACAAACAGGTTTTCATGCTAAGACAACACAATCAGATAATAGCAAATTTATCTTCCAAAGAGGCTAATTCCATTATGAAAAGATAGCTTAAAGCCATAGTTTTCCCATTGCCCACATTTATGTTCCTGCAGAATGGGTGGACATAACACAATGCAATACCCTTCCTGGGAGCTGTCTTTGAAAATATACTCAAAAATAAGCAAACAGAAGCTTAATTCCTCCTCAAATGTGTGATTTTACATTTTACATGAATATGTGCAATCCAAAAAGCCAAGCATTTAATCTTCTGCTTTAATTACCTGAACCATCCAACAGGATTTTTGTAATCTATAATTTTGCCACATCAAAAGCTTCATTATATTTTCACATTATTTTTTAAAAGTACCTTTTATTGCATCTGCTTATGCCAATTTAATCAGTAATGGTTTCAAAGGAAATTCTTCACATTGGGGCAGGGGGTTCTTTAGGAAAACAACCATCCCATGGAAAAATAGAGAAGGAAATGGCAAACCACTCCCGTATCTTTGCCAAGAAAATCCCAAATGGAGTCATGAAAAGTCTGAAACAACTCAACAGAAACAAACCTTAATTTGACCCTAGTGGTGAGAAGTAAGGGAATGTTCCGTAGTCATTGGAGAGGAGTTGGCGCAGGCCACTATGGGGTCATTTAGCACAGTCAACTTAACAACAAGAACACTGGTATCCAGAAAAAAGATAATTGCCCCTTTTCCCAAAAGGGCAATAAGCTACCTAGTCATTAAATCGAGGCTGGGGAGAAATAAAGCACCTTGTGCCAATGAACTTTGCAAAGAGGTTTCTAGATATAAGGGTTGAGAACAGTCAATAAAACAAGGTAGGAGAATGTTCATTTTGGTCTATACCAAACATATCACTTACTTTTGCGAAGGATTCAAAAATGTCAAAGGTAGCTGGCAGCTGAGAGGCATCTTGGATCTCCTCTTTCAAGTAAAGTTGCAATGTCACAGCAAGATGCCTTAGACCCTCCTTCTTTTCTTCACTTAGATTCTTAATGTCTGCAGAAAAGACGAGAAATAGACCAATCATGAACTGAAGTTATGGTGGATAATTTTTAGAATATAAATGGCAGCTGTGCAGGCAGCCATTTTCTGCCCCAGATTTTATTCTGACAGAGGACAAATATATCTCACTTTGTTTCCAGACAGCTATAAATCATCATAAATGGTTTATTCAGTTTGAGTCTGCCAAATCTCACCTGCAAGATGGTGATCAAAAGCCCATAGGCATGTAAAAAAAAAAGATATGGATGTACAGATGCAAGAACATAAGAAATTAAATCTAAAATTAGTCAAGCTGTTAGTTTTCACAGAATGAAAACAATTAGAGTTTCAGGACCTGAAAGGACCTCAGAGAGCAACTAGTCCAATCTGCTCATTAGATAGATCATAATCATAGGTTCAGAGCTGCAGGTGCCTATAGAGACAATTGAGGTAATACTTCTCATTTTATAGATGAGAAAACTAAAATTCAAAAGATTTACATGATTTTCCCAAAGTTACATAAATAGTCAATAGCAAAATTAGAATTCAAACCAAGACTTTACTTCCAAATCCAATGTTCTTTCCACTGAACCACAAAATTAAAATTGGACATTTCTCTGAACATTATCCCTTAGATATCATCCCTCTATGAGACTGAAGAATGGCAAGAACTCCAAGCCAAATTAATGACTGTTATAAGTCATCTATACATCCTGTTTATGTGTTGCAACGAAAATATTTTTGTACAAGAGATTTCAAGAAAGAAACCTTTTCACTAAATATTATATAGACACATAAAGATACATCATTATCTTTTTGCTTGCTTGTTACTACATTCCTGAATTTTATGAGGGGAACCTCCTATTATACAGAGGTATATTATGACAGCGTTTTCAAGGTCATATAAAGACATACGCACATATACACAAATACACAGTCAATAAATCAATCTATAATAATTTATCAAGCTCATTATATGCAGGCACTGTGCTAAGCACTGTAAATACAAAGAAAGGCAAAAACAAGTATCCTTAAGGAGCTTACATTCTTTTTTTTTGGAGGATAGTTGGGGTTAAGTGACTTGCCCAAGGTCACAAAGCTAGTAAGTGTTAAGTGTCTGAGGCTGTATTTGAACTCAGGTCCTCTTGACTTCAGGGCTGGTACTCTATTCATTGCACCACCTAGCCGCCCCTTTTAAATATATATATATATATATATATATATATAAATATATATATATATATAAATATATATATATATATATATATATATATTTTTTTTTTTTGGCTTTTTGGACGGGGGAAGACAGGGCAATTGGGGTTAAGTGACTTGCCTAAGGTCACACAGCTAGTTTTTGGGTTAAGTGTCTGAGGTCAGATTTGAATTCAGGTCCTCCTGACTCCAGGGCCAGGTCACTGTGCCACCTAGCCACTCCAAGGAGCTTACATTATAAGGAAGAAAATAACATGTAAATAAACAGATGCATACAAGATATAGATGCTAGACTATAAACAGGTTAGGCAAGCCCCTTTTCCATTCCCTCAAAAAATTAATAGCTCAACACCCCCAGAAAAAAAGATCTAGAAACAGAGATAAGTGATAATACCTTGTCTCATCAATTAAAACATAAGAAAGTCCAAAAAAAACAAAATTCAAGATCCAGTGACTTGGAAAAGCACCCTTGATGCCTATAAGCACAAAGACACAAATAATGAAGGTCCATGCCCACTCTTTGCCCACAGATGCTTTACATTTTGTGCTAGAGTGGGATTACAGAAACCCGGAAAAATCATACCCCCTGGAGAAAATTGAAGAAGTATCTGTCGGGGAGACAAAGTAAGCCACACCTTTTCCCAATCAGGATAAGCTGCTGTGGGAATTACTGATATAGTGCTGAATATAAGTAAAATAAAGTACAGGTAAATGGGCATGTGTACTAATTCCATTTAGTAACAAAGGATTCACTGCAGTAGATTCCATTATTAACAGCTCTAACTTTTAGAAATTACATACTTGTCATGAATTAATAGCTACCTCCCCATAATTCCCATGCAGTCCTAGTTCAGGTTCCTAGAGCTACATGGAATGCATCAGTCCCTCTTCTAGCTGACAATTTCACTGTATATTTGAAAAATGCTATTGTGTCCCTTCTCTCAAAAAACAAAATTCAAAAGAATTCAATTGAAAATCATTCCGGTAAAGAATTTACAAGAACCATCTAAAAAGACTGCTACAGTGGCACAAGGAAACCTCTGATGAGCTCAGATTTTACAGTAACCTAATTTGCTTGAGTCTCAGAATGAGGTTGTCCTTCAACTTGCCCATACTAGCCCTTAATGTCTCTTTTAGGAGCTTGTCCTTTTGATCAATGTTCCCAATGACCTTCCTCATTTTCAACCTCTCCTTATCTACTAGGTCTTTTCCTGTTGCCTACAAATATGCCCAGATTTTCCACATCCTTTTAAAAACAAAACAAAGCAAAACAAAAACCATTTACCTAAATCTACAGTTTGGTCAAGTTATTATCCTTGGAATGGGCTGCCTCAAATGGTGGTGAGCTCCCCACTACTAATCCCACAAAGGTCTTTAGTAGAGATTGAACAACCATTTGCTGAGTATATTATAGTGGGGATTTCTTTGGTATGTAAATTGGATTAGAGAGCCACTCAGGTATCTATCAACTTCAAACTTTGGGATTCTGTGATTTCTAGACCTCTCCTCACCTTTATAACCAAAATCCTAGGAAAAGCCATCTATACTCACTGCACCAACTTTCTCATCGCTCTGCTCCTCCACCCCTTCCAGTTTGACTTCTGACCCCACTACTTTATTTAAACTGCTGTCTCCAAGTTCTCCAATGATTATTGCTAAATCTGGTGGCTCTTCTCAGGTCTCATCCTTCTTTCAACCATCACATGATTCATTTCTGCAGGATGTTCATTATTCTTTGGGTTTTTCTGATATTGCTGCCATGATTTTCCTCCAACCTGTCAGACTCATCTTTTTCAAGTCACTTTGAAGGATCAACAATCCACATCCCACACTTTAGATGTAGGTATGTCCAGGCCAAACCTTCTTTTCTTCTCTCTCTATACTCATCAGTTCATATGGGCTTGACTCTCATCTCTACGCAGAAGACTCCCAAACCTATGTATGCAACCTTTTTCTCTCTTTGAAGTTCCATTCTTATAAGGCTCCAGAGACCTGGTAGACATCTCTATCTGAATGCCCCCTAGCATCAAAGTCAACATGTCCAAAACAGAACACATTACCTGGCCCCCTAAATACTACAATCTGTTTAACTCTTTTATTTCTATCAAGGATGCCACCATTATTCCAGGTGAGCAGGTATGCAATGCAGGAGTCATCTTCAACTTTTCACTGTTACTCACATGCTATACCCAAAGAGTTGCTAATTCAACCTTCTCAACTAATCACATACATTATTTCTTCTCCATTCACAGAACCACCAACCTAGAGAGGCCAGATATTTTGTCACTACTTCAAATTATACCTCAGAGATTACCCCTTACTGCTTAAAAATTAAAATCTCCAGTCTTGAGCAAATTACATTTCAGGCTGCTGAAAGACCTTTGCTGATGTAAGGAAAAAAGCACTGACTATAATATCTGAACGACTTTGGAGGATGGAAGAAATACTAGGAAATTAAAGATTCCAGAACATGGATTGGCCATCGAGTTTGACAACATTTTCATGGGAAAGCCTGCAACAGATTTTTTGAAATCCATTTTTTTCATGAAAAAAAATTATTTGCAGTACTACAGTCAATTCAGGCAGCTAAGTGGTACAAGTGGGTAGAATACTAGACTTGGAATCAGGAAGACTCATCTTCATGAATTCAAATCTGGCCTCAGACACTTATTACTTGTGTGACACTGAGCAAGTCACTTAACCCTGTTTGCCTCAGTATCCTCATACATAAAAATGAGCTGGAGGAGGAAACGGCAAACCACTCCATTATCTTTGCCAAGAAAACACCAAAATGGGGTCATGAAGAGTAGGTCATGACAGAAATAAACAAACAACAACAAAGTCAATTCACCTCTCTAGGTATGTTTCTTCATATATCAAATGCCAAGGTTGGCCTAATGTTCTTATCTAAAGATTCTATGATTTTATGGTGACTTCTTTTCCAAGGTTCTCACCAGTTCTCCCTCACCAACAATTTCTTCTGTGTTGGTCAGAATTAAGCCCAAAGTGGCAATTCATCACCTTGTTTCCTTTATAATTCCCAAGAAACAAATTATCAGCAAATGACGCAAAAGATTTATCTGATGCTCCCTTGTAGTGGAATGTGACCTCCAGCAACCAAATGAATTTTTTTAAGTACCCCTCACTATTACACTTTAAACTCTGTTATAGTTTAGTGATGTACATCATCACTCTCCACCTGGCTGGGTGGTCTGAAGTATAGACCCACAATTACATACTATCTAGGTCATCCCCTTTTATCCTCATTCAAATATTCTCCATCATGACACCATCCTCAGCTTCCTTCAATTCATTTCAGTAATATTTTTTGGGGGGTGGCTAGGTGGCTCAGTGAGTAAAACGCTGGCCCTGTAGTTGGGAGGACCCGAGTTCGGTTCCGGCCTGAGACACTTAACACCCACACAAAAATACTAGCCGTGTAAGCTTGGGCAAGTTACTTAACCCCAACTGCCCTCCAAAAGGCAAAAAAAATATATATATATATAATTTTTTTTGGCCTACAGTATAAGTCTATCATTCACTGCATCAGATTTGTTTCTTTGAAACAGAGCATTATGTAGTTATATTGTCATATTCCAGCTTTGAGTCCCATCCTGCCAAGTCTAGTGATATCTATGAGATTTACCTCTATGTACTAAAATTTTAAGTTCACTTTATTATCCATATCCTGTGCATTGCTGTATAGACATCTGAGGACGTTGTCCTCAATGGTATTGCCTGCCATTTTCCTTTATGAATTACTAAGGGCCCTTTTCCAACATTATATCATATCCATTACTGATAGTATCTGTTTGTTTTTATTTTTAAAGTATTATGTGACATGGCAAAGTCATCAGAATGTCAGCCTTCCAGCCAGCAAGACTCGAGCTCAAGATCTACCTCTGATACTATCCCTGGACAACTCATTTAACCTCTCCATGCACTAAGCAATTTTCTAAAACAATAAATTGTGAAGGTACTGAGTTGCAATAGTAGAGGCAGCTTCCACACCTGAGAATTCCCTTTACCACGTGACCATCATCTATATTTATCCCTATTATCTGTCCATTTTTCACCCTTCTCAAATTCCAGTTAAAGTCCAAGCAGAGACATGTTTCAAACATAGAGCAGATTAGAAATAGATGATGAATAACTAGCTGCATATCAAAGACAAGAATGAAAAGTAGAAGGGTAAAGTGAGAGAAGATTCAAATACAGTGTAAAGGTGAAACAAGTAGAGAAAGCAAGTGGGTAATAAATGAAAAGTATTTGAAGAAGAAAATTAATGGAACTGAAGCTAATGACAGAATAGGAGAAAATAAAACCACCACAAGGCCAAAGATTAACTCTTGAATCATAGTGATTCCCAGGTTAAAGAGGCATGTTAATTCTTCAGTTCAAAGAGAAGGATTTTACAAAAGCAGGCAATTCTTTCTTGAAATCAGTTTAAAAATATACCACAAACAGGTGTTAATGCTGAGGGCATGACATTTAATTAATAATTATTGAGGACATGGCACTGAGAATAGGTGATATTTACTGCACATGCTCAGTTTTCTCCCTGTGAAGAGCTCAAATTAATGCCGAAATTCTAAGGCTGAGCAGAGATTATAGTCATGACTCACAGCAGAATTTTAATGATTAAATGTGCATCAAAACATGAAAAAAAAAAAAGGCACCAAGTTCAACTTTATTTCTTGCCTTCCATTCCTTTGAGTTCTTACACTGCTGTGATTTCTGGCCTGAGTTTTTCTCTTTCTTGTGAGTGTGATACAACAGTGAAATAAAGGACTTTTTCAGTAATACATTTGATATCATTGGTAACCGTGTCACCACAATCATAAATCTATACTGGGTTTTCTCTTTATTTGCTTCCATCCAGAGTAGTTAAGGTGTGCAATTTTGACATATGACTTATACATGGCCCACTGCTATTTCTTCTCCCTATCTGTCCCCCACTTAACAGTCCCCATTCCATACCCTTTGCAAAATCAGGAAGGTGAACCACTTGAACAGGGAGCAAGCCTTAGACTCACAGTTCAAACCTTCATCCCTAGTGATAAGAGGCCTATGGGGGAACACCCGCATTGTTCAAAAAACCTGCCATTGGAAGCCCTGGGGCTTCCCCTTTCCTGGCAAGTCCCTGGGAGGGAATAAAACACTCAGACTCCACTTTCCACCCAGAGACAGCCTAACCATGATGAAGCTCTCAAGGAGCTCACATTTTCTAATGTGAGAAACAGCACACAAACCACTAAGTATAAACAAGAAATGTAAAGGATAAATAGGGGATAATCACAAAAGGAAGTCATTAGCATTAAGGGGAATGGGGAAAGGCTTCTTGTTGAAGGAAGAAGGTTCATTGCAGCTTGGTGGAGATGAGTATTCTCTCTGTCCTACATGGATCAACACCCCATCTCCTCTCCTTGATTATCGCTAGGGCAAAGGTGTGTGCTTACCCTGCTATACTGCTGGACTGGATTGCCAATCATTCCCACCCTTGTAACTTCTCCTGGAAGGCTGATAAACCACTGTGGTGATTAGCATTTCTAGATGTTTCTCCTTCCTTGTAGAGTCAAAACCCACTGGCAAGTTTAACCAGCCCACGAACGACAAAAGAAAGTCATTTTTCACTATGCCAATGTAATGTAATAGCTGATATTCATATAGTACTCTAAAGTTTGCAAAGCACTTGATCTCATTCCAGTTCCACAACAAGGGGAAGGGAAAGGGAATAAACTTAATTAATTGATTGATTGATTGATTTGATTTATATGGTACCAACTACGTGCCAGGCACTGAAGCCTTTACAAACATTATCGCATTTGATCCTGACAGCAGCTCATCAAGGCAGGTGCAGTCATTGTCACCATTTTGCACTTGAGGAAATTGAGACAAACAGAAGTTAAATGATTTACCCAAAGTCACCCAGCTAGTCATCATTTGAGGTCATATTTGAATTCAGTTCTTCCTAACAATAGGGTGGGAGTGCTAGCCTCTGTGCCACAGGTGCCTCAAAAACAACTCTGTAAGGAGAATCTTACAAGCATTATTATCAACAATCATTTATTAAGCACCTACTATGTGTCAGGTATGGTGCTAAATGCTAGAGATACAAAGAGAGGCAAAAGTCTCTGCACTCAAAGAATTCCCATTCAGGGGCAGCTAGGTGGCACAGTGAATAGAGCACTGGCCTTGGAGTCAGGAGGACCTGAGTTCAAATCCGGTCTCAGACGCTTAGCATTTACTAGCTGTGTGACCTTGGGCAAGTCACTTAATCCCGACTGCCCTGCCTTCTCCCCTCCAAAAAGAGAAAAAAAAAAAAAGAATTCCCATTCTAATAGGAGAGACAACACACAAACCACTAGGTATCAACATGACACTTCTAGGATAAATAGGAAGGAGACAATCATAAAGGAAAGTCATTAGCATTAAGGGAGATCAGAAGAGGCTTCTCCTTGAATGTAGGAATTCAGATGGATCTTGAAGGAAGCCAGGAGATGGGGATGAAGAGAAAGAGAACTATCTTTTTAGAGATGAGGTTAAGTGACTTGCCCATGGATGCATAACAAGTAATATCCTAAGGCCGTCTCTAGCCATGCTGCACGCTCTGTGATAGAAATATGTGTGGTTCAGTAGGATGCATGTGGACACAATAGTCAGGACAGCAAGGTTCTCATCCCATCTGCTGTGCAGCTTCAAACAAAGCACTTCTGCTTTCTGGCCACCAGTTTCTTCATGAATCAAATAAGAGAGTCAAATAGTCTTTGAATCTCTAGCGGCGGCCTCAAGAGGTGGCCTTCTAGGTCCTCGGGTGCAGCCTTTTGACTGAGTCCAAGTCTTACAGAACAAATCCTTTTATTAAGGGATCTGTTCTGTGAAGTTTGGATTTGGTCAAAGGGTCACACTTGAGGACCTAGAGGGTCACAAGTGGCCTTGAGCCCGCAGGTTTCCTACCCCTTAGGTTAGTGTCTAATAATCTAGGACTGTACTATGAGCATGTATTATTTTCAGCAAAGAATCTAGCTACATAACTAAACAAAACAAAGGGACATTATGGGAAAATGGGATGGGAACTAGATTTAGAGTGAAAAGAGACAGGGGTTTTTAATTTTTACTCACTTTCTCTGGTGTCTTCCTGAATAATATTAGTCTTGCATATCAAAAAAAAAAAAAGAGAGAGATTCTTTCAGTCAGAAAGAAAGAAAAAGTTTTCTCATCAACCAAACTGTCAGATTTGGGGTATTTTATAAAAATAATACCAGCAACCCTTATATAATTACCATTCCTTCAGAAAAGAAGGAACAGAATCTCTAGGAGTTCTGATCAAGACATGATCCTCAGGTGCATGATGACTTCTACCATAAATAAGATGGACTGAGAAACTGTGAGAAAACTACTAGATTTTTTTTTCCGGATTTCCTTTAAAAGCTTCTTTTTTTAAAGAATTTTTATTTTTAATTTATGGAATAAAGCATTTCTATAACATAGTATAATAGAAAAGATGATTGCTCATGAAACTGAAAATCTATCATGTACAGCTTGCTATTCCTTTTTAAATGCTTAACAAAGTTATCATGTAAATTTCTTTTTTCCCTTTTTTTCTTCCCTCCCCTTCTCCCTGCCCTAGAGATGGCTACCATTAGAAACAAATAAGTGTGTGTATATGCACACACATATATACACACATATACATATTTACACATGTGCATTTACATATATTATATGTAGGGCGTGTGTGTACAATTAAGTTCCTTAAACAAAGAGATAGTCCAAAAGTGGAACATGTTGTCTCAACAGACGACTGCACTAGCTGATTCATATTCCCGGAATGTACTCCCACTTCACCTCCATTCCTCAATGTAAATTCGAGTCTGGTAAGCAGGCATAGCACATTTAGCTGATGTAATCCCAAGGTGGGAAAGAGCCTGCTTCTGGAAAAGGCATAATCCTATGTAATAGAAGGGCTCTGAGGTGCAATGAAGAGAGTCTGTCCGATATTCTGTAACTGGCTCCAGACTACTAACCATGTGGTAAAGAGATGGCTGTGGAGCCAGACCCTATATCCATTCAAGCAGGCAACAACCAGAAAAAAGTAAGGCTGTTCTTCCAGGTCTTTCCTGTCTGGCTTTGATAGAATTCAGAGGCAAGCAGGCCACAAACCTCCAAGTGGGAGAGGGGTCTCTGGCCTTCCTCCTTGTCCACAGAGGCCAGCATATTGGGGCAGGTGAGCACTTGGTCCTTTACTGCTTCTCTTTCCATGGTGTCTATTCTTCCTGCTTTCAAGTGAAGGGATAGTAGAGACAATTACAACCTTTTGAATTTTGCAAGGTCAGAATGATAAGCCACCAGATCTAGAAGCCAGGATCTATGACAGGTTTTGAAGGCAAAAAGCCCAACCCTGAAGCTCCAAGGAATAACCATCAGGCCCCAGCAGTAGCTGAAAGGAAGACTCATTTAGTGGCTCTGCTGCATTTTGGACATGAACATTACCCCTAGTGTTATGTAGAAAGTGCTTCAACTCTACTGAAGGACCTAGTAAGGGATGGGAACATGCAGCCTGGAGACCTTCCAGGTCCTCAGCTGCAGTTTGACTAACTCCAAGTTTTACAGAACAAATTCTTTTAATAAGGGAATTTGTTCTGTGGAGTTTGGATTCAGTCAAAGGGCTGCACTTGAGGACCTAAAGGACCACATGTGGCCTCGAGGCTGCAAGCTCCCCACCTCTGAGTCTGGGGAGGGAATGCTCCACATGTCTACAGTTCTGCTCTTGTTATATCTTCACAGTAAATATAAAGCTAATTTATGCTAATTGATTAAATGGAACCAAGCCTCTAATGGCTAATAGTAGGGGGAAACACACTGGAAAGGAGACTCAAGTCAGTAGCCTCTAAGAAGAATCACTCTGTCCCCACTGGGGTTGTGTTTACTCTGGGAGAGTAAGTCCAGAGTCTTGTGACATTAGCATGCCTCATTTCGGGGGAGGCTAGGTGGCATAGTGAACAGAGCACTAGCCCCAGAAGTCAGGAGGACATGAGTTCAAATCCAGCCTCAGACACTTAACACAAAAACTAGCCATAGGACCTTGGGCAAGTCACTTAACCCCAATTGCCCTACCTTCCCCCTCCAAAAAGAAAAAAGAATTAATCCAAGAAAAATAAAGATGCCTCATTTCCTTTAGGATTCTGCTTAAATACCACCTTCCACACAAAAACTTTACTGATTTCACAGGTGCTATTTTGTACATATGACAGGTAGTGTGGTATAAGGAATGGAGAGTCAACTTCGGGGTCAGGAAGACCTGTGAAACCCAGGGCATGTCACTTAATCTATCAGTACTTCAGGTGATACTCAAAGAATAAGAATTCAGCAAAAGTACTGATCTCCACTGGTAAAAGGCTATTTCCTCATTGGGGGGGGTTACCCATACCAATGAAACCATAGATCCAATACCATTCTATTCCCATTTTTTGTGTATATTTATCTTAGTTATACATATGTTATCTTCTATGATAGAATGCAATCTCCATGATGGTGGGTATCCTTTATCCAAGTATCTTTAGCACCTAGCACAGTGCCAGGCATCATGAGGTTTAACTATTGTTCATTGCTTCACAGGAGCCTCATCACTGGAGGGAGGTTTTTGTTAGAGTGTGGCTTACTGGGAGAGATGTCATAAAGAGCTTCCCTGCTCACATACAGGTTGGACTATATAACCCCCAAGGTTCCTTTCAACTCTAAAAGTTTATAATTAATACAATAATTATTATAGTATACATTGTCATGATAACCATAATTCATTGCAATATTATCATATCATAATATTATAATTTTAATTAAAATCTAAAATGTATGATTTATAATTTCACATCCTTATTGCAATACTTACTGCTTATGTGAACTTGAACAAGTCATCTAACATCTCTTAAGTCTCAGTTTCTTCATCTACAAAATGGACTTGAAAATATTTCTACCACTGGCCTGGAAGGGTTATTGTGAGGACAATGATTGTGAATCTTAAAGTACTATTTCAATCAATTAATCAATATATATTTGCAAAACATTTACTAGGTAAAAAGCTGCCTTCAAGGAGTTTACATTCTAATGAAGAAGAACTTATAAATGAATAAGTAGATACAAGATTCATAAAGGGCACATTTAAGGTAACCTTGGGTATAAAGAAAGGTCTTAGAAGCTTTAAACATAATCTATTATTATTAAAGAGGTCCAGAGTATTCAAAAATTTGGAGAAAGAGGTCCAGAGTCCAAATTCCAGCTCTGGACCTGAACAAATTCTTCAATCTTTCTGGCCTCATGTCCTCATCTGTGACATGATAGGACTGAATCAGATGACATCTTAGTTTCCTTTTTAGCTACTGATCCCATGATCCCTAAGGGTCACCCTATTACTGTGACCAGAACCAAAACTCCCTCCTCCACCCCATTGCTTTATAGAGGTCTCATCATTAGAGGTCTCATCATTTCCGCCAAAAAGTAATCCAACACGTGGGGTCATTGTTGTACATATGAATCCAAGGAGCCCCATAAAATTTCACTTGCAGAAATTAAGAGACAAGGGGCGGCTAGGTGGCACAGTGAATAGAGTACCGGCTCTGGAGTCAGGAGGACCTGAGCTCACATCCAGCCTCAGACACTTAACACCAAAACTAGCCGTGTGACCTTGGGCAAGTTGCTTAACCCTAATTGCCCTCAAAAAAAAAAAAGCAAAAAATGGAAAAAAAAAAAGAAACAAAGAGACAAAAACAAACAAACAAAAAAGCTACAGAGCTTGACACATAGTGGCTGACAATTATTAAGGGAGTTTGAGCTGATAGTCACTTACTTGACTCCATATCAAAAAAAGAGTAGAGTCTTTCAGAGGCACAAGATGATTCTCTCAGCTACAGAGGAAAAAAAAAACAAACATCATAGTCAATTTAAAAGCTCAGATATTTAACATCATTTGGGGGTGACTATTTGCTAATGAAAGTCTAGCAAGCAGATGCTTCCCAGGATTCTATTCCTTCCACTTCACTGCCTTCTTTAAATTATTGGGTTCAGCTATTTAATTAGTAACAACTTTACAAGCTAAATTATACCTCAACCCCTACTGCCTTTTTGTAAGAATCATCTATAGCTATGCATTACTTTTATTTTGTTCAATGCATAAGGGTATAGAAATGCTGCAGCTTTAAGTCTATGAAATTCTAACTCTGAAGAGTAAAAACTGACCAAATAGCAAAGAAAAGGACACTTCTAGGCTGTCAAGGATGTAGGGGAAGTTCTTCAGTCTTCTAGGTATGTTCAAGACAGCCCAGGGAATCTTCTCTAAATCAGGGCTTAAATTGGGTAGGATTTCAGGGAAGCTACCATGTAGAAAGCACATAGAGGCAAGCTAAAAAAAAAAAAGTACTTTCAACCAATGCTAAGGAGTAGAAAAATATGAATATGGTATCATTCAATCAAAACTTGTCTTAGTATGACAGTTTTACCTGAAATAGCCATGTTCCTAGATACTCCATATCAAGTAGAATTAAAATGGAGTAAGACCTGATTGGTTTTGTTTATTGCTTTATTTATAATGTCTTTTGAAAGAGATTTATAATTCATTAATTCTTTCTTTTTTCCTTTTCCTTTTTAGGGTCCAGACCAATGGTTTAATCAGTATAAGGAAGCTTTTCTGTTGCATGGAGTCTACAGAACTGCTATAGACTCTGAGATATTAAAGGACATGATCAATATGGGACAACCAGAGACAAAACTTGAACCTGGTCTTCCTACTTCCAAAATCAGTCCTTTATTTACTATGCCAAGACACAATCATCTCTTCATATCAAAGACATGCCCTGTTGGCTATAAGGTAGCACAAGGCAGCAAGGCATCATGGTGAATATTTTGCTAGAGTAGGAGACAGGAAGATCTGAGTTTGGATCCTGTCTTAGACATTAGCTGCACATTTTTGGGCAAACTCCCTCAGTCTCAGTTTCCTCATCTGTAAAACAGGGGCACTAATAACAGCTACCTCTCATGGTTGTTGTCAGGGTGGAGTGAAATAATACACATAAAGCTCTTTGCAAATCTTACAGTACTGTATAAATATTAGCTTTTATCATAACTATTAAAAGGTGATGGGTGGGCTGAGGATGGGGTACCTTTATATGTACTATTATATTCCTGTGCTGGAGACAGGATCACATCAAAAACCTCTAAGGTCAAAGTGGCAGGCACTGCTCTGATACCCTATATAGCTCAATTCACTCAAGAGTAAAGTCATGATCTTCTGCCCCCCATTCCTAGAGGGGAAAAAGAACCAGGATTCCATTACATCCCTAAATGTAATCACTTACACAGATCCCAAAGTCACAGCAGACTGGTTCTTGGAAAAAATAGGACCTTCAGTAAAATCTACTTCCCTCCCAAACCTGGGCTTAATCTTCAGTTTTAAATGTGAATTTTAAAAATGTAATAAAATAAAGCAATTGTGAAAAGTGCTCCTGGGCAAGGTTCCCAAGTTTTACTTACGAGTTTGAAAACAACTTTGCCAAGAAGTCTGACAGAGTCAGGAGGAAACTTGGGTTCTGAGCTCTTAAGGCATTTACATTCTCGCTTGTGATCCTGCCAAGCCTGTTTCTGTTAAGACAAGAGGAGGGTAGGAAAAGACATACAATGAATGCATCAAAATTTAAGTATAATTTATATTGGAGTAGAAAAGAGTCACAGGCAGTCATGGAGTTCCCACAACCTGGGTATCTATAACTTTAAAACAGAGAAGGGAAGGGAACACTTAAGCTCTGTTAATGACCCCAGGACGCAGCTTTCGCAAACTGTGCAATTACTCAGGCGTGGAATTAAGAGCAGCCTCAACTCCACCTTTGTCCCTGAACTCTTTGACTAGTTATTACCTGCTGACAGGGGCCAAAGGAAGTCATTAAGACTTCCTTACTAATTTTTAGTCATTCCTGAAAAGGGGAGTTTTCCAACTTCACGAAATCCACAGTATCATGGGATCTAAACACTGGACCAGACCTTAGGGTTCATCTAGACCAAGTCTTTTTTTTTTAAATGAAGAAATTGGATCCCAAATAAGTGAAGTTACTTGAACATCACATACAAATTAAGATATGTAAAGTACTTTACAAACTTTAAAGTGCTATATAAATGTTAGTTATTATTACTATTTTACAAGTACATGGCAGATAGAACTACAATTCAATTCTTCCAAACTTTTTAGAGTTGGAAAACTCTAAAAACATTATTTTCCCACTATATCATGTTGCTATAATGATGTTTTTTTTAAGGTAGACAAATATTCTTAGTGCCTAGATCAATCAACAAACAAAATTTATTAAGTGCCTATATATGAAAGGCATAGGCAGATAGGCGGTACAGTGGATGGAAAGCCAGCCTTGAAGTCAAGAAGATTCATCTTCCTGAGTTTGAATGTGGCCTCAGGAACTTAGTAGCTGTGTGACCCTGGACAAGTCACTTAAACTTGTTTGCCTCAATTCCCTCCTTTCTGAAATGGACTAGAGAAGGAAATGGCAAACCACTACAATATCTTTGCCAAGAAAAACACCAAATGGCATCACAAAGAGTCAGACATGATTGAAAACAACTAAACAAAAATACATAAGGCATATACATAGGGATATATATGTACACACACGTATATATACATACACAAACATACAAAGAATGAAGCAATCCATACTCTCAAGGAAGACAAGCACATAAAGAAAATAAAGTAGATAGAGGAAGAAAACCAACTGGAGAAGATAGTACTTAGCATGTCAGTAGGAAACAGCCAGATAAAAGTATAAGCCTCATAAACATCTAATTTTTTGTCCTGCAGTATTTGAAGACAGTGCTGAAAGGTAAAGCTGCCTATGTAGGCTAGATCCATGACAATGAAAAGCTATCGAGCTCAGATGACCAAGGAGGAAGCACACTATTCCATGCTGCATGTGTGAAAAGTGTCCTAAAGTTTAGAACCACAACTGCATCAGTAGAACCTAACAGCTTGAGCCTATGAAGCAAGTTGGTTTATTGGCTGGCCACTGTCAATTTCCAGAAGCTTCCACCCCTTCCTCTTTGTTCTGGAATTGTTCTTCAATGTCTTCAGTGTTTTGGGAATAAAAGGAAGAAAACAGTAGATCTTGAAAGCAGGAGGGTTAGGTTTAAGTCTTGGATGTGCCAGTTACAAACTATATAACAATATATGCCTTTTCTGCTTTCTGGATTTTGGTTCCTCCTCTATAAAAAGAGAGGGTGGAGCATACGACCTCTAAGGACTCTCCTGGTTCCAAATCAATGATCCTATGATCCTGTTCCAGTAATTTTTCCTCTGAGTCTCCCATTTTTCCTCAAACAGCCAGGTGGCCACAGCATGTAGAGTACTAGACTTGGAGTCAGTAAGACTTGAGTTCAAACCCTGCCTCAGACACTAAGTAGCGAGATGACCTTGGAAAAGTCACTTAACCTAAGCCTCAATTTCTTCTTTTGTAAAATGGGGATAATAGCAGTACCTACTTCACAGGGTTATAGAAAGGATCAAATGACATAACATATGTAAATTGCTTTGAAAACCTTACATTCTAGTTATCTACAAAATGGAGATCATATGTGATCTAAGTCACTCTCAGGGTTCTTAGGGGAATGTGCTCTGTAAACCATAAAGTGTGATAGAACTGAGAGGTGGCAGTGGTGATGGTGGTGGCTGATGTGGATCTGGAACCAGATCTGGGGTTTTATTGGCAAGGGGAACTGCTGGTGAGGGCTTCTGTCCGATCAGCTCTTCATCTGCTCTTTATCTTAGTTTTACAATCTTCAAGAGATGCCACCAGGCATTGAGAGGTTGAATGACTTGCCCAAGGTCACACAGCCAGAATATGTCAGAGGCAGATCTTGAGCCAAGGTCTTCTTGACTCTGAAGTCAGCTCTCTCTCTACCCACAATATCATACTGACTTTCATCATGATTGTAATTCGTCTGCTCCAGTCTGCTGCTTCACCATGCACCAAAAGTGACCCTGAGCTCCCAAAGGCTACATCAGCAAAGCATAAGCTTGGACTGGTCCCATTGTTCAGTCATTTCAATCAAGTTTGACTCTTTATGGCCCTATGTGGAGTTTTCTTGGCAAAGACACTGGAGCAGTTTTGTCATTTCCTTCTCTAGGTCATTTTACAGATGAGGAAACTGAGGCAAACAGGTTTAAGTGACCTGCCCAGGATCACACAGCTGGTAAGTGTCTGAGACAAGATTTAAATTCAAGAAGATGAGTCTTCCTGACTCCAGACCTGTCACTCTGATCCAACAAGCTAGAAAAGCTTTCGAGTACAAGTGCAATGATAGTCTGCATGAGACCTGAAGAAAGATTTGTCATCAGGTTGTCTGGAATGGGGTGAATTTGGGCGGAAGCTTCAGGAACTCCCAAAGGCCAGTCATCAATTTAGAGAAGGCTTGCAATCTGTAGCAGGAGTACTTACAATGACTGAATGAATTTTATGACACTATACATGGGATCTGATAGTTTAGTGATAATCATCCTGATACTCCATGAGGATAATGTGCAGCTACGTGGTGCAGTGGCCAGAATATGGGGCCTGGAGGCAGAAAGACCTGAGTTCAAATTTGGCCTCAGACACTTACTAGCTCTGTGACCCTGGGCAAGTCACTTATCCTGTGCCTCCCTCAGTTTCTAATATGTAAAATGAGGATAATAATAGGATCTACTTCCAAGGATTCTTGTGAGGATCAAAATGAGATAATATTTCTAAAGTACTTTACAAACATTAAAGTGCCATATAAATGCTAATGTATTGTTATTATAACTAATAGCAATAACTCACATGTATACTACATTTTAAGATACATAAAACATTTCCTCATAACTCTATGATATATGAATACACCATCATCATCATAGTCATCATTATTATTCCTATTTTATGGGGAGAAAAATACTGGATCTCAGAGCAGTTAGGAGTCTTGTCCGAGGTAGCAAAGACAATTGGTAGTAGATACGGGTCTTGAGCAGCCATCTTTTGTCTCTAAATCTACTGTTCTTTCCATTACAACCAGACTTGTTTTTTTAATACCAAAAGAATAATAGCCAAGGACAACATTAAACATAAAATTATCTTTTCTGTGGATAATGACAATGATTCTGAAAAGTAGCCATCTATGAAAATAAAAATTTTATTTCACAGGGATGTGCCTAATTTAAATAACATATAATATTCCTGAAAAGGTATATGTAAATCAAATCAGATTTTTAATGCACTAGATGAACTCACTATTTCAAAGGAAACTGTGACAATGAACTTTCTTTTTAAAGCAAAGGAAAACAAATCAGCATCCCTTAATTTAGCTTTATAAGTTCATATTTTCTTTAAGTAAGGCATTTATTTGATCAAATTCAATCCAAGAAACACTTATCATATTTTCAACCTTGTACCTAACATAGGACTTTGCACATATGGAATGGATTTTTTTTATTATTTTAGCAAATTCAATAAGAAACTGAGAAACTGGAATTAAAACCACCTCCCCCTCAAAATAATAACTTCAAAGATCATTTTCACTACAGGAGAACATAAAAACTAACAACCCTGCTTCTTTAGCCAACCAACCCATGACTGATCTTGATTACATACAGAGGAAAGAATTGGAGAGATGTTAAGATAAGAACAAAAAGGTCATTTTATCTCTTTTCCTTCCAATAAAATGACATTGCTATCTTAACCCCTCTGTCTTTTCCTATAAAACAAGATCATTCACAGTTCAACAATCTACTCAAAGAAAGAAGAAAAAAAAAAAGAATTCTGAGCAGAGCTTAAAAATTATAGTCACCTCTGGCTACCAGACTGATGAACTGATAGAGGTTTATTCTCTCCCTGATTAATAGATCTACTCCTCACCCTTCCCAGAATTGAAGGCTCATCTTCAAAGAATGTTTCTTAAGCAGAAAACTATTCATGAATCACAAAACCAGAGAATCTTTGAGGTTGAAAGGATCGACCTTCTACCCAACATAGGAATTCTCCTTACAAAGTGCCTGACAAATGGTGATCTAGTCTCAGTTTAAGCATTTTCTATTTCCTGGGGGGGTTCTCCCTCTCTCACAAGGCAGATGGTTCACAACTGTTGGATAGCTCTAATTGTCTAGCAAATTCTTTCTTCTCTGGTTGTTGAGTCATTTTTTTCAGTTGTGACCATTTGGGGTTTTCTTGTCAAAGATACTGAAGTAGCTTGCCATTTCCTTCTTAAGCTCATTTTACAGAGGAGGAAACTGAGGCAAACAGGATTAAGTGACTTGCCCAGGGTCATACAGCTAGTCATACAGGAAGATGAATCTTCCTGATTCTAGGACCAGTCCTCTATTCACTGCAACATCTAGCAGGAACAAGGAGTCCCTCAACAAATTGAAGAGTTCATCAATCAAACTGATGAATGGAACAGGAGATATTGTTTGGAAACAACTGATAAGGCAGAAAGAACTCCAGATAGTTGGCTGTCTGACATTGGAACTCACTACAATAAACCCTAAGGACTGGGCCCAGTCTGAATATAGCCATAACCCATAGCCTTTAAGGGGACCTTAGGTCACAAGTTACAAATAGAAATAGAGTTCCCTGTAACATCCCAATGGATGTAGGCTATCCTTTGGAAAAACATAGATCTTTTGCCTTTCTTTGTACCCCAGTACTTACAGTATTCCACCTCCAGGCCAAACATTCTAGTCCTTTCAACCATTCCTGACAGGAAATGCTTCCAGAAGCCCTCCTTCTGGTCACCCCTCTCTTGCTGGTAGAGAGGAAAGATAAGTGGCTTGGGAATCAAAAGACCTGGATTCTTGTGCCCCTAGCTAGCCATGGGAATCCAGAAAATTGTATACCCACTACCTATCTCTGACCCTACAACTGTTTTTGTTGGGTTTTTTTTTTAAGCACCTAAAATGAACATGGAATTGAACTGCAAAAACCCATGCAAGAATGGAAGTGGACTGAGTAAATCAATCAAGTTACCCCAACTAAAGAAAATACTCAAATCCTATGCCCTAGACTAGAACCTTAACCAGGTAGAAATCAAAGGCATTCTGATGAAGTGAGAAAAGGTCTTATCAATTTAGATGTCTCACACGAGTCACTGGATGAACTGGAAATGAGACAGCATGGGGAAAGGGTTTAGACTGACTGAATAAACTTGGCCATGCCCAACGGGTCATTTATAAAATATCCAGCCAATTTGGGCCCAACAGAGATTTGGAGATGAGCGAGCTCTGAAAACAGAAGAAAAAGCCACCTATGAGAAGGAATCACTTTGGGAGCAGGGGCAAAGCGACTTCCAGGTATCACAAGATACCCCCTTTGCCCTCTAAGCTTGTGCCCCTATTCCCTTGAACTTTGGATGACACGTATATGACACACATGAGAGAGATAATTGTTCTCAGAAGACCCCTTTCTAAAAGTTACCTAAGTCTGGATGAGAATTAGAAGGAGAAGGAGGAGGAAGAAGAAGAAGGAACAAGTTTCCCTAAAGCCCCTCAGAATGAGCCTGAGAACCTGAGAGGAGACATAGTAGCTGCCCTCTAAGGATTCCACTGATCCACATGAAAGGCAACTGGGATAACTGCTCCAGAACATGGACCACACACTCAATGGAAAACAGTCCCTGCTTTCAAGGAGTTTGTATTCTACTGGGGACTGCAGCACTTAGACAAGCATATAACTGATATCTGAGGAGGAGGAAATGAGCAGTAACATCAGGAAAGGACTGCCACAGGAAATGGTGCATGGTCTAAATCTTGGGGGAAGACAGAGATTCAAAAAAGGTTAAGGAAGGAGGAGTACATTCCTATCATAGGAGACAAATTGGACAAGGGCACAGAGGTGAGAGACAAGAGTATTGAGTTCAAGGAATGGTCAAAAGGCTGTTTTTGCTGGAAGGCAGAGTTTGTGAAGGGAATTAGTGTGTGGAAAGCATGTACTATCTGGTTGCCTATGACGGACGTAGAGTAATACACAATAAACCTGGAAAGGCAGGTTGGAGATAAAATAGGAAGGGGTTTCCTTGCCAAGTAGAAGAGTTTGTATTTTATTCTACAAGCAACGAGGAGCCACTGAAGATCCTTGAGCAGGAAAATGACATAATCAGATGAGTCTTAGGGAGGTTATTTTGGCAGCTGTAGGAAAATATATAAGACTAGAGAAGAAGAATGGAAGCCCAAAGTTCTATTATTAGCAGACTGTGTTACAGTACTCGAGGGTAGAGATGCTGTGGGCCTTAACCAGAGTGGTGGTTATCTGATTAATATTGTTGTGAGGAAAACATGTGCTATGTGATTGTACATTATTATTAATCATTCAGGGCTGTGGCTTTTTTGCCTTCTTTACTTGGCTTCTAGATGTGCGAAATTCTAATTTAGTTGGCAAACACACTATATAATGACCTCTAATTAAAATCTAATGAAAATAAAATCTGGAAAAAGTCCAAAATCCAAGTCCATTGTCTCTGCTGCTAGAGGATCACTGGGTCATCACTGTGTTCCACAAACAACTAGCATTGAAGAAGTAAGTGCCACTGACCAATTCTTGCATATCCTCCTACTCAGACCACACATGACTGAGCATGGAAGTTTCCTATCCAAGGGTGGGAAACCTGCAGCCTCGAGGCCACATGTAGCCTTCCAGGTCCTTGGGTATGGCCTTTTGACTGAATCTAAGTTCTACAGAACAAATCCTTTTATATTAAGGGGCCAATGCTACAATCATTACAACTCTCATGTAGAATCCAATCCAAAAGGAATTTATTAAACATCTTAACACTGAGAAATGTGGGGTGACTAGGTGGCTCAGTGAGTAGAGTACTGGCCCTGGAGTCAGGAGGACCTGAGTTCAAATCCAGCCTCAGGCACTTAAAACACACACACACACAAAAACTAGCCATGTGACCTTGGGTAAGTCACTTAACCCAATTGCCCTACTTTCCCCCCTCTGAAAAAAAAAAAAACACTGAGAAATACAACATGTGGGCAGCTGGGTGGCAGAGTAGGTAAAGTGTCAGGACTGAAATCTGGAAGATCTGAGTTCAAATACAGTCTCAGACACGAGCTGGGTGACTCTGGGCAAATCACTTATCCCTGTTTGCTTCAGTGTCCTCATCTATGAAACGAGCTAGAAAAGGAAAAGGCAAACCACCCCAGTATCTTTGCCAAGAAAACCCCAAAAGGGGTCACAAAGAGTTAGACATGATTGAAACAACTGGATGGAGTGCTGGGCCTGGAGTCATGAAGATCTGAGTTTAAATCCAGCCTTAGATACTTACTAGCTGGGTGACCTGGCATTTGCCTCAGTCCTTATTTGTGAAATAGGAATAATAACAGCATATACCACTCAGGGCTGTTGTGAGGATCAAATGAGACGACATTTGTAAAGTACTTACCACAGCACCTGGCACATAGGAGGCACTGTAAAAATAGCACTTCGCTATCATTACTCTTATTATTATTTAAACAAATAACCAAATATATAATAATTTAAACAGGGAGAAAGCATTAACAGTGAGATGGGTCAGGAAAGGCTTCCCATAAAATATGACTACGCCTTGCAGGAAGCTAGGCATCATAAAAGACAGAGGTGAGGAAGGAGCGCATTCCAAGAAGCAGGACAGCTTCTGCAAAGACAAAGGCAAGAAATGCAATGCCAAGTTTGGGAAACAGCGAATAGACCATTTTGACTGGGACTCAAGGTGTGCAATGGGAATAGTGTTCAGCAAGTCTGGAAAGGAAGGCTAGAGGGAGTCAGATTGGAAAGGACTTTAAATGCCAAGTTAAAGAGTTGGCATTTTGTCCTAAAGGCAACTCAGAGTGTAGAAAAACTAATGAATAAATGGAGAGTCCAAAGTACAGAAGATTTGTACATTTTTCAAGATGTCTTCAACAGTTCACTTCTACCATGTTGCCTTTCAACAAGGCATATTCTTGGACACTCAATGCTATGTCTAGAGAACGAAAGCTATAGCAACTGCTTCTGCCAACATACCCCAGGACCCAAGAGCCTTTTGTCAGTCATAGGGAAGGCTGGCTCATATGAAGGAATGAAAGCAACTTCAGAAAGCCTTACTGAGTTGCCACAGACTTAGAGAACAGAGATGTTAAAGTCTTACAAGGAATACAAGAGCTAATGATGAGGGACTTTGAAAACACGGGGGAAGCAAAGTGGAATGGAAAGATTTGCTCTTACATGATTCCAAAATGCATTTCTTCAAGATGACAGCCTTGACTACAGGAACTGCCTTGGCCAGAAGCCTCCAAAAGAAAGCAAATCATTACTGTGCAAACAGTCAAAAGTCTTTCATCTGAAAAAAAAAAAAGGCATTCTTCCAAAAAAATAAATCTAGATTCATTACTAAATAAGCAGCCTGGCTAAAAGGGAAATAGCCAATTAAATTAAAGCACTTTTTGCTAGTGTTCTTTGACCTACAAAACTTGAAGAGTTAAGGAATTTTTATTTAATCAGCTAATCTAACTTTGCATATTAGTCCATAGTAATGATTTAAAATTATGTCACATGCTAATATTCACAGATTTTTTTTTCAAAATTAATAGCAAGGTGTCACTGTTGCAGAGACACATTTTATTTAGCTGTATAATTGCAACATTTGCATCCTGCCAATAGAAGGATCCTCTAATGTGACTTTTCAGTATAGACTCCAGTGAAAAAAAAAAAAGACTAATTCAAACCAAGAGATAGTTATTCTGACCCTCCTATGTGGTCTAGGAACACAAAGATAGAGAAAGCACAAACCCTGCTCTCAAGACACAACACAATGGGAAGGAAAGAGAAAGTTAAGGAAATGTGTTTGTGTATGTGTGTGTATATAAACACACACACACAAACAGAAACACACACATTCAATTTGAGGTGTTGACCTATCAATCTCCTAACTATTCCAGACAGAGATTCTCAAAATATTGGATGATCAGTCAAATGAGCTCTGCTCAAAGAGCTGTCCCAAGGTTTGGGAGACCAAAGCTTTTACCCTTTACCCCCAAATTGATAGGGCATTGAAAGCACTTATGTAGAACCAAGAGAACTTAGCACAAGTTCTTCATCCAGGATTCACAACCAAACTTCCTCTCCTTTGCTGGAAAGAGAAACAAAAGGAAAAGGAAAATTCATGTTCCTGCATGGAATCAATCCAGGTGTGTAGAAGTTGGACATGACACCACACTCAACCCACTCAACCACATTCAACTGCAAGTCTCTCTCTTCCATGCCCCCAGAGGATCCACATGACTTTAATCCTCTACATTTTTTTTGTGGCAAGCCTACAAAACAAGGGGAAAGCAAAGGCCTAGGACTCTGTGCTGTATCCCAGAGCTCTTGGGAGGGACTCTTTATGTTGCCATGGTCAATCCAGGCCTCCTTAGGAGAAGTCCTTCCCCACTTGGTGTTATACACACATTCTTACACATCTACTCCCCTACAGAAGAGAAGAATCTACTAAACATTCTCAAGTTCTTTCTCTGCTACATGTGGACAGAGGGTAAACATTATGTAATATTATTATACATATTAAACTGATTTTCTCCTCTCCAAGCCCTCTAATTAAAAAATTAATTTGTTTGTGAGGTAAGGTGTTTCCTTCCCCTGGTATAAATATTGCTATTCCTAGCAATATATAGCTCTCTCTTCTTGTGTGTGTAAAAATACACAGAAGCATTTGAAACCAACTAAAATATCAACATGCTTTTTAATAGGGATTTCTTCCCAAAAGAAGCCATGCTCTTATATATGAGCATTTGATGTTCACAGTCTATCATGATGGTGACAATCACAAAGATCTTTCCCAGTTATGGGGAACTGAACTTAGCTCAAGGGCTACCAACACAGCTCTGAAGCTTAAATCTTCAAGTCATGTACATCACCCTTCAGACTCCCTTAGGGATAGATTCTGTTGTCTAGCTCCCCAACAATGCAGGATCCAACATTAGAGAACACAAGCTCCCCAAGAGAAATAGACTCAGGAGCTCCTCCTCAGGAGGCCAGAATCACACTTACGCTTTCATGTTCTTTCCTCCAATAGATTGTAATTTTCTGGAGGCCAAGGACTGCCTTTTGCCTCTTTTTGTAACTGTAGCACTTAGCACAGTACCTAGTACATACTAGGCATTTAATAAATGTTTATTGAATTGAATTGAACTTAAATCCTTACTTGTCATCTACTTTTCCATTCTCTGATACCACACTGAAATTCACAGAGCTTCAGCCAATCTGCCCCGAGTATATCAGCAATGAAAATAGTGCAATACTGAATTAAATACCTACGCAGAATAAGACATTTTTTGTACACAGTCATTGTGACTTTGTTGATGTTGTTGTTTGACTATGCATGCTTATTACAAGAGTTTTGTTTTTGTTTTTCAGTATAGAGATGGAGTGGGATGAAGAACAAGTATGGAAATAAAGTAGACAAAAAAAAGAAGAAAAAAAATAAAAGAAAGGAGAGTTACTAAAGGTTTGTTTTTTGTTTTTTTTAAACAGCCAGAAGAGAACAGATAGCCAGAAGGAATCACAAGCAGGAAGGACAGCTTTTAAAATGACATGGTGAGTTTATTATATATTTAGAAAGAAAAATGAGCTAGACACAATAAAGATTTTCAGTTTCATGTACAATCTTTTGTTATTGTTGTTCTACTATGTATATGGAATTCATCATTTTATTTGATGTGTGTTAAGTTCAGAATGAAAATATTGTTTAAAAAAACTTATTAGAAATATTGTCTCTTTTACAAAAATAGAACTCTACTTAAACACCTACAAAAATAAGAAGCTTCTATTTTCTGAGCTCCAAAACCATATATCCCCTAGGTTTCTTAATTGGCAACTCAAATTCAACATGTCTAAAACTGAAATCAACATCTTACCCTCCAAGCGGCCCACTTCTTCCAATAACTCCTCCCAATTTTTCAGGCCCATAACCGTGGAGTAATTTTTGTATCTTCCCTGTCCTCTCAGCCCACACAGCTAACAAAAGCTTGGTTATTTCTGGCTGTCAAACAGCAAATAAACATTTATTAAGCACTTACGACATGCCAGACACTGTCCTCTGATGAGGATACAAAAGGAAAAAAAAAAACAACAACCAGTACCTGACCTCAAGGACTTTCCATTTTTACTGAAGTTAAATAACTTACACATAAATGCATATATACATATATATGCATATATACATATATTTATAATAGCTAATGAATATTTCTCTTAATGGTCCTTTCCTTTCCTGTCCCATGATTTGTTAGTTGCCTATGTTTTCTCACCTAGTTGGTTGGTTGGTTGCTGTCCTTCATTCTCAAAGAGATCTCAATGATATCACTATGTTAGAGTCAAGTTACAATGCATCCAACTGGCTGATCAGACCAATATGAGTTTGAAATGGTCTACCACAAGTTGGGCACAAACAGTCCATGTGAACATTTTGGGTGGATTCTTTTAAATTTGTGCATCTTGCATTTCTTTTCAGCTACTTCAATTCTGCTTTGCTCATATAGCACAACACGTTCTCTAGACTATTACAAAAGTCTCTCATTTATTTTGCCTCATGTCCTATTTCCAATCAAATATTCTTATCCTTTCCTGTCACTCACTCCTCTACTCATAACCATTCAATAGCCCAATTTAATGCAATGCATTCATTAAAATGTGCAGACATTTATTAAGCTCCTACTATGTGCAAGACACAAAAAACAATCTCTATCCTCCAAGATCAAACAGTTTAAATTCTTCCTAATTCAAGACTCTCCAAAATCTAGCACCTATCTACCTACCTAGACTTATATTAGACCTTTTCACATATTATAAACATTCTGGCTAAATTTTATTACTGTGAAGCCCCATTTTTCATTCTGCTCTCTTTTGTTTTTATTATTAATCAGTAAATCCATGGTCATATTTATCAAGAATCTTACATCACCTTAACAAGGCATAAGAGACTTCTTGTCTGAGGAGAGCTTGTAAAAACTGTGTTCTGTCCTACTCAGTCAAATGTCTCTTTGTAAAACACCAAAAACAAACAAACAAACAAGAGAATGGGATGTCATATCCAATTAATTGTCTGTACCTAAGGCAATCATAAATGTAAAATTATCAAGCATTTATATAACAGTCTAAAGTTTACAAAGTTCATTCATGTTTTCTCTCTTGAACCTCACAACAACCCTTCAAGGTAGGTGATATTGTTATCCATATTTTACATATAAGGAAACTGAGGCTGAGGGAGTTATTTGCCTAGGGTCCACAGCTAAGTATCTGAGGTAGGATGTGAACTCAAGTTTTTAGCATAATATCCACTGCACCACCTTGTTGCCTCATAAACTGTAACTGGAAAGATGTGTTCTAATGTAGAAAATCATTCTGAGGGGCTTCCTGAAAAGTAGATGAGACAGACACCATGGCTAAGCCCAGATTCTCTTAATCACCTCAGAACAGTAAGAAACAGGTCAAATAAAGAGGAAAAGAAAGAATTCACCAAAATGAAAACCCCCTAGAGGATCTAGGAGAGGGGTTTTAGGGAAGAGTAAGGAAAAAACAGATATTAATACAATGAAGAAATACTAAGAGATCAAAGGCTGTAAGTAGACAGCTATAAAAGAAGGGAATGAATAAAACTTTAGCATTTATAACCCCAGAAAAGTGAATGGCATCCCACGTGCCTGTCATTCACTTTCACCTTAAGGAGAAAAATTAGAGCTCTCAGAGAAAAGTTTGAATATAGAATCAATTATCTAGAATAGTAGTGAGGAAAATTGAATAAATCAATGGGTGCCCTGGAGACAGGGAAATAGAAGAGACAGAACTAAAAAGTATATAAAAACAAAGTCAAAAGACAACAAAATTAGGAGAACAGATGAGGTCATTATGAACCAAAGCAACTTATCTTGAAGGCAGAATTTAGCAAAGCAATCAAAGAATCAATGGCTCCAAGAAAATCACCTTGAAACAAAAAAAGCCTGAATACAACATTATTTCAAGAAAGACTACAGGAAAAATTGCCCAAAAGCACTGGAACTAAAGAGAAAAACATAGGTTGAGAGAACATGGGGAAAAAATCACTGCAACAAGTTTATCTGATAAAGGTCTGATTGGGTATCCCACAGAGCTATGCCTTAAGCCCTCTTCTCCCAGTAGGATCATTCCCTTTGGTGATCTCAACATGAATTCAATTATCATCTCTATGCCAGTGATTTTTAGATCTACTTATCCACAGCTTCCTTTTACATTTATCTTCCTCATTCGATTACAAGCTCCTTTAAGGCAGAGACTGTCATTCTTTCTGCTTTTATGTGTATTCCCAGTAGTTGGCACAGTGCCTGAAACACAGTAAGCTCTTAATAAATGCTTGCTGAAACTTTGAAGTACCACTTCATACCCATCAGAACAGCAGAATTGACAAAAAGGAAAAATGACAAATGCTGGAGGGGCTGTGGGAAAACAGGTATACTATTGCACTATTGTGAATTGGTGCCGCCATTCAGGAAAGCAGAAGCTGAAAATTGAGAAGGAGAGGAGAATGGGGTTTTTTGGAGGGGAGTAGAAGGCAATGGTACAAAAAGTCTGGAAATTCAGGAGCAGAGCCCTGAAAAGGATAGAGATATGGCTAGCCTGGGTATTTTCCTTAAAATGGAGGTTCTAGAAGGAACTGGTCAGTCAGAGGAAGGGACCATAGGGTCAGAAGACATTTCCAGTATAAGCTTAGGAGTGAGGATGAGGAAGGTGCTATGAATTGTAGAAGTGCTGAGAGAAACTAGTTGATCAGAAGCTCAAAACTGAGTTAATTAGAATAAATAGATCCATCCAAAATGGGAATTGGCTCTGCTGAAGTTGTGTGACAACCGACAAGCCACTTAACCTTTGAAAGTCTCTCCTGGAAACTAGAAATGATAATAGCTATAGTGTTTAGCCCACAGGATTGTTATGGGAATTCAATGAGAAAATTAGTGTAAAGCATTTTGCAAACCTTAAAAATGTTAATTCTCCTTCATATTATAAACTGGACAGTTCTAAATAACAGAATTTGATTGGTGTGTTTATGCTGTTCTCAGTTTCTTTTTTTTTTTCCTTTTTAGCTTGCAAAACACTAGGAATTTCTGTAGAGATACTGTGTGTGGCAAGGAAAGTTGGAGACCTTATCTGTAAAGGCTATATAAGCCACAATCTCTGGCTTCTTTCAACTAGTCTGGCACTTTTCCTGTGTGTAAGTAATCAATTATGTGGTTACTACTATGCTGGAGTCCGCCAAAGACAGCAACAAATTCATTTCTTCATTCCAAGGGAAAATAAGCATGAGCAGAGGAATGAAAATCTAGAGCCCAGAGAAGACGCTATAGGACAGCAAAGCAGATAACACCTCCACCTCTGAAGAATCAAAATGGTAAGTAACCCAAAGCATAATGGAAATATATCTTTACTTTAAAAAACACAATCAAGACCATGTTTGACCAGAAAAGGAGTTTAGCTCATCACATAACAAGAGCAAAAGATAACAGATGAGCTTCACTGGTATCAATGTCATCTGTAAAAAGTTAGAAGACCCCAAGCAGGAGTTGTTCACCTATGATTCATAGACCTCCAAGGGGCCATGAATAGATTTCAGTGGGACCACGACCTTGAATGAGAAAAAAAAATTACATCCTTAGTTTTACTAATCTCTAGCTAGAATTTAGCATTCCTTCAATTTAAAATGAAAACAACAAAACATTGTTCTGAGAAAGGGCCCATCTCTGCCTCCTGGATTCCTTCAGGTCTGCCTGCTTTCTACAAGAAATCTCCCTTAATGCTAGTACCTTTTCTCTGTTGACTATCTCCAACTTATTTTGCATTATGTATCTTGTTTTTACATAGATGCTTGCAAGTTGTCTCCCCTTTTAGACCACGAGTTCCTTATGAGCAGGGATGATCTTTTGCCCTTTTTTGTAGCACTCAGTACTTAGCACAGTATCCAGAAAATAAAAAGGGCTCAATACATGTTTCTTGACTACAAAGGAACCACTGACACAAAAATGGTTAAGACCTCCTTCCCTAGAGGAAGGCCTCTTAAAGGTTGGGTAGATTCTGTATGAATGACTTATAAAAGGACATCACAAGATGAGAAGGCATAGATAGGGTATAACCTGTGCCAGGGGCGTGTATAACCACAAAAGAAGATGCTGCATCACCAACCTATCAAAATATCCCCCTGCAATCATTCTGAGAAATATCATGCTTCTGATGACAATTTTTCAATAATAATGCTAAATAAAGATCATCAGTATAATAAATGCACAAAAAGGAATGCTGTTCATTCCATAAATTCCATTAAAAAGTATTTCTTAAAGACATACTATATGCAAGACATGGCAACACACTGTCAGGGCTGGAGAATGATCAAAACAGGGAGGCTGACCTCAAGGGATTGGTATTCCAGTACAGAGTATACAAGTAACCATAGTACAAAATAGAATACAAAGAGTACTATAAGAAAGGTACACACAAAATGTTTTGGCATTCAGAGGAGATAGGGTATCACAGCTGATCAGCAGGTTTGGGAAAAGCTTCATAGAGAAGATGGCATTTGAGTTAGGTCTTGAAGGGGCTGACCATTCAGACACTGGACCACTGGCAGAAGTACACACATTGAGAAGTTCAAAGATCTATGTTTCTAGAAACAGGGAGAGGCATCATTATGAAAGGCAAGAATGGAGATGAAAGAAGAATGACAAATTGGTGGAACAAGGAGGAGGAGATGAGAAAAAGAGGAAGGGTAGGGAAACTAGCCTTGACAAAGAAGAAACCATCTTTCTTGCAGCTGCATAAATAATATACTAAAACACATGTCTGACCAAGTCACTTTCCAGATCATGTTTCTCTTGCCTCTATGATGAAATAAAACTCTTCCAATTTGGTTTTTGAAATCATAAGCAGTCTGGCTCCTGTATACTTTGTGGGGCTTACTAAACATTACTCCCTCTTAGGTATTCTCTTATACAGCAAAATGTCCCTGATTATGTTCCCATTTAAAACATTCCATCTCCCATCTCCTATCTCCCTTCCTTTGCATGGGCTGTCCCCCATATCTGGGACATATTTCACTCTTACTACTTCTCACAGAATTCTCAGCTTCCTTCAAAACTTAGCCCAAGTGACGTCTCTGACAGGAAGCCATCCTGATTTCCCCAGCTGCTAGTGGAGAGGCTCCTATAAATTACTTTATATGATTTATATTTAATTTTTTTGCATATGTTACCCCCGATGGAATCTAAGTTCTTAAAAGAAGAAGCTATTTTTTATCTTTAAATCCCCAGTTCCTAGGACAGTTACTGACAACATTATAGATACATTTAACAAATGCTTCTTGAAGGAGGGAAAGATAGAGAGTTTTAGAAATAAAGAGGAAAACTGAGTTGCCATAATAATAAAAGCTCATCTGCTGAGATTAAGGGAGATAGCAGATGGGTTTGAGAAGACTGTGAAAAGTCTGAAGGGAAATGTGACAAGGAGTCAACAAAAGATAACTAAAAATATTCTGGGGCATAGGTGAGGGCTTGTCAAGAAAAGTTAATGAGAGGGGAGTCAAGATGGCAGAGTAGAAACAGGACCTCAGTGCAGCTCCAGCTTCCACCTTCCCCAATTCATGTAAAAGGGAACTCTGAACATACTTTGAAGCCGCAGAATCCACACAAAGACACAGAAAAGCTAACTTCCCGCTGACGACAGCCTGGCAGCCCAGCAGGAATCTGCCAGCCCAGTGCTCTGGGAGCCAAGACCAGGCCCACATGAGCCAGAGATTTTAGTCCCAGGGCGGGCCTGACCAGCCGCGGGCTGGAGGGGCTTCAGGTCATTAGCAGTTGTGGCAGTTTCCAGATTTATTAACACATAGATGCAAAGGACAAAGTGAAAGGTCGGTGCAGTCTGGACTCTGGGACCTAGTAAGTGGGAGTGTTTTGGCTTTTGCACCCGGGGCGAAAAGCCACTGAGGCACCTTGGCCAAGCCCGCACCACGTTGCAGCTTCAGCTCCTGGCCTACAGACTGTAGGGGGACCAAGCGACCAGTCTGAGGGGTGTTTGATCTTGCTTTAACCTGCTTGGATCTGGATTGCAGTCTAGGGTGGAGGTCCTGGGGTGTGTGACCACCTTGCCAGAGCATGTGGAGGCTTCAGAAAGGGCACCCAACTAATGCCTCCGGCAGCTGAGAAAACCCCAGCATTTGGGACAGAAGCTCCCCTGTCTGGTGGCAGAATCCTACTGTAGCAAAAAGCCCAGGGGTCAATTGACTGAGGGGCAACAAGACCAGGAAGAGGAAGCAAAACAAACAGAAGAATTCAACATTAGACTCCTATTTGGGGGACAAAAAGGATCAAAGCATGGAACAGGAGGAAGACAATGAAGTCAGAACTCCTGCACCAAAAGCTTCAAAGGAAAATATGACTTGGTTACAAGCCATAGAGGACCTTAAGAAGCAGAAAAGAGAAGTGAAGGAAAAATTGGGAAGAGAAATGAGAATAATTCAAGAAAATTACAAAATGAGAGTCAACAGCCTGAATGAGGAAAATGCACCTTAAAAAACAGACTAACTCAAATGGCAAGAAAGGCTCAAAAAGGCAATGAGGAGAGGAATGCCTTAAAAAGCCGAATTTGCCAGATGGAAAAAGAATCTCAAAAGTTCACTGAGGAGAACCATTCCTTCAGATTTAGAATGGAGAAAAGGGAAGCTAGTGACTGTATGAGAAATCAAGATGCTGTTAAACACATCCAAACAAATGAAAGAATAGAAGGCAATGTGAAATATCTCATGGGAAAAACCACTGACCTGGAAAATAAATGCAGGAGAGAGAATTTAAAAATCATTGGACTACCTGAAAGCCATGATCAAAGTAAGAACCTAGAAATCATCCTCCAAGAAATTCTCAAGGAAAACTGCCCTGATGTTTTAGAACCAGAAGGCAAAATAGAGGTTGAAAGAATCCACCAATCACCTCCTGAAAAAGATCCCAAAAAGAAAACTCCTAGGAATATTATAGCCAGGTTCCAGAATTCCCAGATCAAGGTAAGACTATTGAAAGCAGCCAGGAAGAAACAATTTGAATATTGTGGAAACACAATCAGGATAACCCAGGATCTGGCAGCTTCTACACTGAGGGATCAAAGGGCCTAAAATATATTTTGGAAGTCAAAGGAGCTGGGATTAAAACCAAGAATCACCTACCCAGCAAAACTGAGTATCATGTTTCAGGGGAAAATATGGTCATTCAGTGGAATAGAGGACTTTCAAGCATTCTTGATGAAAAAACCAGAGTTGAATAGAAAATTTGACATTCAGACACAAGAAGCAAGAGAAGCTTGAGAAGGTAAACAGGGAAAAGAAATCAGAAGCCACTTATCAAAGTTGAACTATTAACATTCCTACATGGAAAATCAATAATTGTAACTGATGAAACTTTTCTCAATATGAAAATAGTTGAAGGGAATAGAAATATATATATATATATGGCTATATCAGAGGGTATATGGGCATATGAATACATATGTGAATGTGTGTATATATGTTTACAGGGATACATAGATAGAATAGATAGAGGGCACAGGTTCAATTTATTAGGAAGGGATGATACTTAAAAGGTGAAATTAAGAGGTGAGAGAGGAATATAATGAGAGGAGATGGGGAGAGACAGAATGGGGCAAACTATCTCATTTAGAAGAGGCAAGGGAAAATGGTTACAATGGAGGGGAATAATAGGAAGGCAAAAGGGAATGGGTCAGCCTTATTCTCATTGAATTTGGCTCAGGGAGGGAATGAAATACACACTAAATAGGGTATCTCACCCTACAGGAGAGTAGGGGGAAGGGGATGAGAGGGGGGATGATGGAAGGGAGGACAGGCTGGGGGGAAGGCAAGTAGGAATCATCCACTTTCGAAAACGGACAGGATCAGGGGCAGCCAGGTGGCTCAGTGAGTAAGAGCACCGGCTCCAGTGTCGGGATGACCTAGGGATCAAATCCGGGCTCAGATACTTAGCACCACACCCAGAAATAACTGGCCATGTAACCTTGAGCAAGTTACTTAACCCCGATTGCTTAAAAAAAAAAAGAAAGAAAAGGGACAGGATCAAAGTAGAGAATAGAACAAGTGGGAGGTGGGATAGGAGGGAGGGAAATATAGTCAGTCTTTTACAATATATCTACTATGTTAATGTTTTGCATTAGCTTTATATATTATATATTAGCTTTATATATTATTATTATTATTAATACTATTTTACATGTAATTGGGAAATAAGATATACAGGCACTGGGGCATAGAGATCTACCATGTCCTACTGGAAAAGTCTAAGGGGGTATGGGAGAAGATATGGGAGAGAGCAGATTGGAGGAGGGAATATCCTGTGATATTGCTATTTTGGGGCAGTGGGTAGGGGAAAAACAGGGAGAAAATTTGTAACTCAAAATCTGGCAGAAACGAATGATGTAAATCAGAAGTTAATAAAGCATTTGATAAATGAAAAAAAAAATTTAAAAAGAAAAGTTAATGAGAGAAGGAACACAAATACAGTTAGTCTTTTCTTTTAACTTGTGTCCTCTCCCAAGAAAGACCCAAGATAAAACAAACTGTGATCACATAACCTGATATTGCTGGATAAATTAGCTTAAAATAATGTATTATGTACACTAACGAGTACTATCCAAAATGTAGTAGGAGATATGTCCTACTGCACTAACTGAGGAAGAGAAATTCCCTATGCAGTAAGCTTCCAGTGGTTTAGTAGGCATAGAGCCCTTGTAGGAGACAAAGAAATCTGTGCTAGTTTTTTTTGTGTGTGTATTTCTGTTTGTTTTTCCTACAAGGTTGCTTGATGGAAAATAAATGCCCCATCTTCTATCCTCCAAATGTTGATAGCACATGTAATTACAGGTTGTCTAATGAATGGAGATCTGAAAATGTGGGATTCTCAAAAGAAAGAGGCTAAGCAGGAGTATCTAACAGCTACAGGTGGTTGATAAGAATGAATGAAAATTGGGAGCAGCTAGGTGGCGCAGTGAGTAAAGTTCTGGCCCCATAGTCAGGAGGACTTGAGTTCGGTTCCCGCCTCAGACACTTCACATAAAAAAACTAGCCATGTAACCTTGGGCAAGTTACTTAACCCCAATTGCCCTCCAAAAAGGCAAAAAAGAATGAATGAAAATCTGGCAGAGAGTCAGTAACAGTGGGCCTAGGAGACAATACACTTATCATTTGAAATGCTTACTGAAAACTAATCCAATCCATGAGTGCTGTGTCAAATGTAGAAATAGGCAGCATCTTCCTACTGATCTTAAGCAAAATGGACAAAATAGAAGTAAGAAGTGCCATGGTAGAAAGATGCTCAAAATAAAGGTGTGGTGGTTCTTGTTACTCCTTGAAGAGGCCCAATTACTCTGAGACTGAGCTACACAAAGTCACCAGCCTTACTCTCTCTTCCAGAGTCCCCAAAGTCAAGTGGCAGGACACAAATCAAGATGGCTGGCATTGGCCTGGGAAGCAGTGGATGACCTTGGTGTCTTCGATGCCTGACCAAGCTCTAAATGCCCCACAGTGCCTGCTTCAGCCACCTTCATGGACACTGAAACAAACTGTTCTCATCTACCCATTCCAAAGTACAAAATGTCAAGAGACTTAAGAGGTAAAAGGATTCAATCCCTTTATTAGATCAAGTCTCTCTCCAGGTACATGACTACTCCTCATACTCCTTGCTAACTCATCAGCTACATAACATATCCCCAACTTCAGTATTTCCCAGGGTTTTGCCCTAGGCCCCAATCTCCCCCCATAGACCCACTCTTTGTAATCTCACATACCTCATGGATTCAACTCTCACCTCTAGTCATAGAACTATATATCCATCCCCAGTCTCTCCTTTGAGCTTCAGTTCCACAACACTAACCAAGTAAACAATAAAAACAGATGTCCTAGAGATATGTTAAACTTAACAGGCCCAAGACTGAATTGATTTTCTTTCTCCCCAAACTTTCTTATATCTGACAAAGGCAACACTACCCTTCCAGTCTCCCAGGTTCATAAGCTTGGCATTATCCTCAACTCCCTACTCTCCCTCACCTCAAATATCTAATCAATGGCCTCATCTTGCTGGTTCTGTCTTCACAACATCTCTCACAATCAACCCCTATTCTCCACTCCAGTAGCTACCACCTTAGTTTAGACCCTCATTATCTATTTCCTACGTTACTAAAAGAGCCTCCTAATTGGTCTCCCCACCACAAGTCTCTCACCAATTCTATCCATTCTATACCCTCCTTCCAAAGTGATTTTCCTTAAGTGCCAATCTGACCATGTGGCTTCCCTACTCAATCAACTCAAATGGCTCCTTCTTGCCTCCTGGGATCAAATATAAACTTCTCTGTTTAGGTTTTAAAACCCTCCACAATCTGGTCCCAATCTATCTTTCCAGCCTCATTGAACATTACTCTCCTTCCCTCACTCTCTAGTGCAGTCAAATTGGCCTTGTCTTTTTATTCCTCATACATGACATTCCATTCCCTATCTCTGAGCCTTTGGACTTGTCTTCCACATGTCTAGAGTATACTCTCTTCTAATCTCTGCCTCATACCATGCTTCTCTTCCTTGAAAATGCAGTTCAAGCACTATATTTTTACATAAAGTTTTTTTTCTGGATCCAACTCTTAATGCTCTCCCTTCAAACTAAGTTGCATTTTATTCTTTTCCATAAAATTGTATTTATTCACTTTTATTTATGATGCATATTTATATGTGTACATATATAATGTGTGTATACATATATGTATATCTATATAGATATAGATAGATGGATAGATAGATAGACAGACAGACAGACAGACAGATATACAGAGAGAGAAAAATTGTTACGGTCAATCATTTCAGTCATGTCCAGCTCTTCATGACCCCATTTGGGATTTTCTCAGCAAAGATACTGGAGTAGTTTGCCATTTCCTTCTCCATCTCATTTTACAGATGAGAGAACAGAGGCAAATAGGGTGAAGTGACTCGCCCGGGGTCACACAGCTAGTAAATATCTGAGGCCAGATTTTAACTTATGAAGGTGAGTATTCAGACCCAGTACTCTGTTGCCATCTAGCTGTATATACATTTATACACACACACACACACACACACACACACACACACACACACACACACA
>NW_027187343.1:2650626-2793580 GCF_028583685.1 Petaurus breviceps papuanus | reverse complement strand
ACACACACACACACACACACACACACACACACACACACACACACACACACACATATATATCAACTTGTACAAATGAAAATGTAAGTTTTTAAGAATAGAGATCTTATCTTTCTTTCAACCCCCAGCAGCTAGCGCAGTACTTGGCAAAGAGTATATGCAGAATAAATATTTGTTGATTAATAATTTCTTCATAGAATAGCCCTAACAGACACAGTCTAGCTGAAGAACCAAAACAAATTTGAAATTCTTGAGTAATTTTCTTCAATTTTATTATAGTGCATATAGCACAGCAGATAAGAGTGCTAGGCCTGGAGTCGGGAAGACCCAAGTTCTAATTCTGCCTAAGACACTTACTAAGTGACCCTAGGCAAGTCACTTAACCTCTATTTGCCTTAGTTTCTTTGACTGTAATAAGAGCACCTATCTCACAGGACTGATGTAAAGATCTAATGAGATAATCATTGCAAAGGGCTTAGCAAAGTGCCTCACATAGAGTAGGTACTATATAAATGCTCATTTCCTTCTCCTTGCCTAATTACCTAGCAAAGAAACAAAAACTCAAACCTACAAGTATTCACAAATGAAGATGACCTCACCTCATATAAGTCTATGGGAGGCACACCTATACGTAGTTTTACTATTATTTCCATCTTTACGCAGAGAGTTTTAATCAACCATTAACCACTAGACAGGGGTGGGGAACCTGAGGCCTCGAGGTCACATGTGGCCCTCTAAGTCCTCAAATATGGCCTTTTGACTGAATCCAAACTTCACAGAACAAATCCCCTTAATAAAAGGCTTTGTTGTGTAAAACTTGGTCTCAGTCAAAAGGCCACACCTGAGGACCTAGAGGGCTATGTGTGGCCTTGAGGCTGCAGGCTCCCCACCCCTGCATTAGCCCTATATGAGGGAATGTTGTGAGACTCAAATCAAATAATGGATATAAACCATTTTACAAACTTCTAAGAACTACATAAATGGCAATTGTCATTATTATTTTTAACCTACAGACACTAGGCCTCCAGTGTGCTGACTTACTTCCCTTAGCCTTCTTTTGCTCTACTGATGAGCTCAAGCAATTTTTATAGAGCAACAAAGGGTTGGTGGTAAATGTTTAACAACCAGGCTGGGGTAAAAAAAAAAAATGCATGGACACATGCTTTTAAATTAATTATTGACACGTTCTAAAGTCTAGACAATCAACAAAATAAATCAAATCCTGATTTGTAGTATTAGTGATTTCTAAAGTATTAAAACACTCAAATTTTAATAACTGTAAGTTAGAGCTGACTCTCGCACACACCTGCTTTAAACTCTCCTCCAGTCAGAACTGTCTTCAAAATTAGATGCAAGTCAATCTTCTCTTAAGATGCTTAACACATGTGCAATTAAGTATCATTCTGAAGCAAGGCATGTAGCTACTTGTGAAGTGAACAAAAGAGTGTGGCTTCCTCCATTATTAGTGCTTGGGGTACGGTATTCTAGAAACTGACTTATTAAATCACACTGTTAAGTGCTTACTAATGTGGGATTAATTTTCTACCCATCAAAAATGAATCAAGTCATTCTACAACTAAACATAAAATGTAAACCCAAGTACATGATTCACATTTCTAAAGAGGTTTGTAATTATCAACATAAAATAGAGCCTCTCTCTGCTAATACAGTACTTTTTAAAAGTGTGTAAACTGCAATTTGAAGCAATGCCCAGCTGCTAATTTTGCTCAGCAATTAGCTCAATTAGAAGTGCACACATTAATGAATCAAATGAAATCCAGCAGAGGTGAAATAAAGCTCGTTGAATTTGATTGAAATTGGTTTGCTGACTATCACCATCATTATTTTCTCTCTTTTCTTTTTTTTTGGGGGGGGGGAGTAGAGTTGTTTGTTTGGAGGATCCCTTTCAGGCTATATCTGAAAGCTCTGAACTGTCTGATGTGATTGATCACCGCCTGTGACACACACAGTGGGACCATAAAATGGTTCTATCAACTCCTATAAACCAGGTACCTCCTTGGTTTATAGCTTCCCTTCACACAGATGAATTATCTTCATTTTAAAGAGACTGGAAATGAGGAAGGGAAGAAATATAAGGCCACTCTGGCTAAAAACTCTCTACTCCAGAGTGTCTGAGAATATAGAAAACCCAGCAAAGGTTAGCTCTGCCCCTTCAATTTCCTATAATTCAGTAACTTCCACTTTATGATGCAGGAAAAAAAAAAATCTTCCTAAGCTACCACTGGAAGCCTCAATCTGCCTTTGATAAAGTAGGTTTTCAACAAATGTTTCTCAGATGAATTTTCAAGAATATGGCAGCCACTTACATGGGAAACTGCCAGTGACTATCACCATCATTACTCTCTCTTTCTTTTCATTTTTTGGTGGGAAGAGACAGAATTCCTTTATGGTCCCACTGTGTATGTCACAAGCAGGGATCACATCAGTCAGTTCAGAGCATTCAGATATGGCCTGAAAGGAGTCCTCCAAACAAACAGCAAGAAAGTCATTGGAATGCTTTAAAAGCAAAAGGAAGAGACTCGAGATGTCCCTCTATTTTTCTTCCCTCTGGTGTAACTGAGGTCCATCAATTCATCATGTTCCCAATGAAACAAAAGGATATTGGGTCCAAGATCCAAAGATACCCTGCTCAGTATAAGCCCTGCCTTACTGGGCCTTGAAAAAACAAATCAAAGAATGGTCATAAAACTGACCCTGTGGGTGAGAGACATAGAGAGGCTGGGTGTTACAAATAGCCTCCTCTGGAGGACCTCAAATACACTGAGAATCCCATAGCCAGCTTCCCTACAATAAATGCTATACTAAACCAAACCAGCAAACCAAAGCTCTGTCCCCTAAGGTGCGAACATTATAGATTTTATGCTACCAACTCACAACTGTTATATTAATTTCCCTCCCAAGTGCTTTTGCTTCATGTTCATTACCATTCATAGCAAAGCTTGTCAGTTTAATCCTGTGTGACTTTTTAGGTATCCTCAATAATTACACTGTTTAATGCTCTACCTTTAGGTAGAGATAAACAGAGCCATTTAAATGCATTCTTCCAGGCCATCTCAGATTCCTATACATGCTTCACACAGATACACACACACATGAGCTAGTCTTATTTCATCCAGTACTATTTTTCATCTCACTTGCTACTTTCCCATTATCTTCTACAGTAAATCTGACCATGGCATTATTATGGATGCCACAGTAAACAGCTAATATATGTTGTACACACATGTGCTCTATAATGAATCAAAATGACATAGCCCTCCACCCTACCTTGCTTCCTCTACTCTTTCTAATCACATAATGGCCATTTTTCTCTATTGCTCTATAGAAAGAAAGAAGTGACATAATAAAGATGGCTTCTTCCCCAAAATGGTACAAAAAGATTCCAAATGCAACACTTTATCAAGCAAGAGATATTTATGTGGTTGCCAGAATGTGTCGGAAGTAAGGCTAAAAGGTTTGTGTTACAAATGATATGGTAATACTGTGTTCACTATATGGAGTTCTTCCTAACCTGTGATTATTACTTTAATCACCAAATTAAATTTGGCATGAAGAAAACAGGTAAGATTTCACATGGACTTACATTTCTTGATTACTTTCTATGTATATAGTTCTATTTTTTCAATAGTTCTACTTTTAAAATTCTTACCTCTCCCTCACTAAAATATATATATATATATATTTTTTTTTCCTGGCTCTATCAGAGTATAAAATCTAAAAACAAAAGACATGAGAAATGAGATGAGGGAAATATTTCAGTTATTTTTAACTTTTTATGTCTTTCCATGGGAAAAAGATAAAGTAGATGGGGTGTTTTTATTTCTTGTTTCTCCCCTTATTGAGGCCCACAAACAAGTTGGTTCTTATACCCAATCCCATTTTCTTGTGTCTGAAGACCTCTAGTGAAGGACAAGACCTCCTCACAGGGGTTAAAGTGAAGGTTCTGGGAACAAAATGAGGTTTCCAAGGAAACAGCCATTTAGATAAGAGAAGACAGAAATAGAGAAGAGAACTGGGAAGACAAAGGAAGGATGAAGTCACCTAGCAGAAAAATTTTAAAGAAAATAAGAGAAGGAAAAGAGTCCTAGAAGAAAAATCAGGCCCACAGCAACTGAAAGACCAATAAAAAGAGAGGGAATGAACTGAATATATGGCTATTATTACGTAAGGCTGGGATCAATACTGTCCCACTCAGTTCAGTCTTTATACCTTAATGGGGTGAGAAGATGTCCGAAATAATCAGTCACTCACAGGCCTTAGATAAATTATACTAAATCAGAGGCCTCAGACTAAGGGCCTCCGATTAAGAATGATGTTGCACAAACAACAAACTTGGCCACATCTCAATGATATTCTATAAATTATCAATCAATTGGAGAATTTATTTTCCTGAAATTGGAGCAAGTATGGCTTTCTAATACATCCCTGAGGAAGAACCATAAGGAGAATAGGGAGGGGGAGGAGAAGGAAGAAGAGGAGGGACAGAAAGGAGATGCTTTGGCTTTGGCCAGTTCTCTTTCCTTTCCCTCCTTTATCCAATGGAAGACCTTTCAAGCTTCAAAGGGTCCAAAGGAAGATGAATTTCCCAACTCTACATCAATAGCCTTGACACATTATGGTACTTACAAGGAGTGCAGTAAAGAAACTACATTCTGCCTTAGAGGAACTTCTTGAGTACCCCACAAATGGGAGGAAAGAACTTCCAGAAACCAGGAACAATGACTTACTCCTTTTCTACTAATCTTAAAACCACCTTCCCCTGTATTGCACATGTAATTCTGGGAGAGTATGTCATGAACCTCTAAGAGGAAGATATATTCAAACTTTTCTTAAGGCGCCACCTTAGTAAATATACCTTCCTAAAAACTATTTAAGGCTGGCTGACCAACTGATTCTCAAATGATAATCTTAGTGTGAACACCAATGGAGACATATGCCAAAGGCATTAAAGATGACTCCTGAGCCCTCCAGGGCACTGCTAAAACCTTGAGGGAGAGATATAACCATGCTCTGGGGATCTAAATCATCTATGAGAGTGGGAATTGAAGTAAGTATCCTCAGAGCTTGCATGGGCTAAAAGTAGCAACAAGGGCAATGATAACCAAGTTACAGGTTATCACAAGAGAATGAGAAAAGAAGAAGGCACTTAAGAAGAAAATACAGAACCATCTTTACAAATCATGTCAGACAAACTATAGCAATTTTAAGTCGTAAAGTAGAGCTTTACAAATTCATTCATTCTTCATTCACTCTACTGGCCAATGAATCAATCCTTAAATATTTACTAATATGTCAGGTGTCAGGAACTGTGCAAGTAGGTATATTTACAAAAACAAAATTCTCAAAGTCCCTGCCTTCATGGAATTCGCATTCTATGGTGAAAACAAAACGTACACATATGAATCAATACCAAATATGTAATCTGAGGGAGAAGCACTGGTAACTGAGAAAATCAGGAAAAAATTCATGTAGGAAGTGGAGTTTGAGCTGAACTTTGAAGGAGGCTAGAGATTTGACAAGGAAGACCAATATTGAAGAGATCATGCTCAACCACAGTCAAGTTAAAAAGCATTTATTAAGCTCCTACTATATACCATGCACTCTGCTTAAGCTCTGAGAATATAAAGAAATACAAAAAACAGTCTCTGCTGTCAAGGAGTTCACAATCTATGATGGAAACAACATGCAAACAACCGCTTACAAACAAAATATAGACAGGATAAATTGGAGATCATCTCAGAGGAAAGGCACTAAGGTTAAAGAGGATCAGTAAAAGCTTGCTAAGAGCAAGAAAGAGAGGAACTTGGTCTAGACTTGAAGAAAGCCAGAGAAAGTCATTAAGTGGAGATAAGGCTGAGAGAGTTCTTAACACGGGAGACGGCTCTTGAAAAATCTTGGAGTCTAGGGATAGAGTGTCTTCTGAGAACAACAGCAAAGGAGTCTGGGGCCAATGAATCCCAGAGTGTGGAGGGGGTAGAGAGGATCTTTGAGTTCATCTAGTCCAAAATAGTTCATTTATTCAATTCATTTAATAATCAGGAGACTGAGGCCTTAAGTGGTGGAATGGAATGAACAATGGTAAATATGGGTTTGGAGTCAAATGACATGAGATATGATAGCAAAACTCTGCTATTTAATACTTAAAAGAACCTGGGTCAACCTCTCCAGGCCTTAAGTTTATTCATTTGTAAAACTGAAGGGCTTTGATGATCTCTAAGGACCCTTCCAGGTCTAAATTCTATTTATTCCACAATCCAGGGTCACAGAGCTAACAGTCAAAAATACAGAACTAAAATTTAGCCTTAAAGAATATTCTTTCAGATAACATAACAACCTAACAAGAATATCACTGTTAAGAATTAATGTAACTTAGAATGAAGAGGAGGGAAAAAGGGCCTTACAGGTAGCAAGGAGATGCAAGAGTATATAAAAAAAGAGAAGAATGATGTAAGAGGAACAAATCACACTGAAGTAGACTTTCTAATCAAATTAAAAGAAGAGGAATTTTATTAGACAGTAATTGCATTTATTACCAAGTGATTAAGCATAAAGTTAACCAGAAAGGTCATGTTGAAAATTAATTAAATACCTTTTAAAGAGTTCCAGAACAAGTTCCAAAGAATTTAATGTACTAGAAAGGGGGACGAGATATTCATAAACCATGGGAAACAAAAAACAGAGTTAAATGTCCAAAATGCTTTGATTTTTCATGAAGAGGAGTCAAGATTTTTCAACTTTACCTGACATTGTGAGTCGCAGTATCTGGCAACTTTGCATTGAGAACATCGAAGCAGCTTTTCCTTCCTGTTTAAAAAAAAAACAAACAAAGCCTATATTAGGACATGAGGGAGCTACACATTCTCCAGTTACTTGAATATAACTCAAATGATGAAAGCAAAGTGGCACCAATCAGTCAAGGCAGTAGATCAAGACATCACTCTGTGATGTCATTGGTCCTCTTGAAAAATTTAGGATGAACACCAACAAACACAATCAGTCAGTCAATAAGCATTTCTTGAGCACCTGCTACATCCCACACACCATACTAAGCCCTGAGACTACAAAGAAAGGTAAAAGACAGCCCCTGCCTAGTTCACAGCCCAATGGGGGAAACAATAAGTAAACTACTATGTACAAAGAAGCCATAGATAGTCAACGACAGGAAGGCACCAGCATCCCTCTGACTGGCGTTCCTTTGCTTTGTCTTGCCAGGCACCAGGCCCCCATGACACTTTCCATCTTCTCTTCATGCCTCTTCAGAAAAGTGCCTTCTCCTCCCTTACTTCCAGCTCCCCTTTATCTGCCTTCTCCTATTAGGACAGAAGCTCCATTAGTGTAAGAAATGTCCTACTTGTTTTATCTGTATCTCCAGGTTCAGCAAAGTGCCTGTCGTTTCAGTCACGTCCAACTCTTCTTGACCCCCATTTGGAATTTCCTTGGCAAAGATACTGGAGTGATTGGCCCAGGGTCACGCAGTTATGAAGTATCTGAGGTTGAGTTTGAACTCGGGGCTTCTGACTCTAGGCCCAGTGCTCTTTCCACTGACCCACCAGCTGCCTCACTGCCTCTACGCATGGCATACAGTAAGCACTTAATAAATGCTTTATCTATCTATTTGAAAAACTATATTTCCTTCCTCAGAGCTCTCCTACTGGACTATTGCAATAACTCCCGCCTCTCTTCAATCTCCATACAGCTTCCAAATTTGTATTGCTGAAACACACATCTGGATACCACTTCCCTGCTTCAGGGGCTCCCTATCACCTCTAATATCAAATACAAACTTCTCTGTTCAGCATTTAAAGACCTTCATAATCTGGTTCCAGTTTTCTTCCCAGACTTATTGGACATTTTTCTTTTTTACACACTATGTGTTTCAGACAAACTAGCCTGCTGGCTTGTATAAAGGCATCCTTTGTTATACAGGATTTTCATCCCTCAATTCCCTGCCTCTGCACAGGCTGGCCATCTCCAAAGAACAGAATGCACTCCCTCCTCATCTGCCTCTTAGAATCTTTAGCCCCACCCTCCAGTTCAAAGTGTTACCTCCCATAAGAAAACTTTCCTGATCCTTGTTCTCTACCTCCCCTCCATTGCTACTGGTTCCCCTTCCAAAATGATTTTGTATTTACTTTGTAAGATTTTGTATTGGACTCATACATCTACATGCTATTTCCACCGCAAGGTTGTAAGCCCACTGAAGGCTGGAAATGTTTTGTTTTTGTCTCTGTATCCCTAGCACCTAACATAGCTCTCTTCTTGTCCTCAACATTCTAGCTCACCTAGACAGCTCACAAGTATCTCCCATCTCCAGGACTCTGTATAAATTGTTCTTCATGGCTGAAATATACTCTTTATTTATTCAAAGCACAGTTCAGGCAGTACATTTTACAGGAAGTCTTTCCAAATCTCCTAGGTGTTATTGCTTCAAATTACCTTATATTTACTTGTGTCTCTCCCCACCACAGGGCAGCTAGGTGGCACAGTGGATAGAGTGCCAGACCCGGAGTTAGGAAGACTCATATTCCTGAATTTAAATCTGACCTCAGATACTTACTAGCTGTGTGAAGTCACTTCACCCTGTTTGCCTCAGTTTCCTTGTCTGAAAAATGATATGAAGAAGGAAATGGCAAACCACTCCAGAGTCTTTACCAAGAAAACCCCAAGATAGGGTCACCAGGAGTCACACATGACAGAACAATAATTCCCCTCAATACCTCCCACGTAATGAGCCTTTTAGAGGTCAGAGACGTCTTATATTTTTTGTCAACGTATCCCAGAACTGAACTAACATTGCGTAGATACTTAGACATTTACTGAATTAAAACAAATTGAATCCCCCAAATTATGTCTCTCAAATTACTTGGATAACAGAAATAGAGAAGAAAATGTGAATTATAAAATGAAAAAATAAGGCTCAGAATGATTAAAAATTAGGCTTACTTTGGGACCATGGGGTGTGTATTCCATAATAAAACTATGATTCCCACCAGCCACAAATGCCTTTTTCACCACCATTTCTTCTTGGGAAAAAAAAAAGTTTATTTCTCTAAAAAACACAGGGGAAAATTAAAAATTCTGAAGGTAGAACTAACATGATATTTGCTGTTAATTCCAGACTTTTGTTGTCATCATCACTGTACAAGATCTTCTGATTCTCTACTCAAGCAGGTAAGTTAAGGTAAAAATGTTCGTTGTTACTTAAAAAATTCTCTCCTACAATATGAGATGAGAGAAATTATTATTAGATAATTAATTGTTAATATTGTCAAGAGGCAGGATTTCTGAAACCTTATTCTCTACTAGGCCAAGGCAGCATTTGAAAGAGGTTGACAATGATATTGGATTAGTTTTCTCCTCAATCTCTTTGAACCCCACACAGGTGAGGAAGCCTAGGTTTGGATGGGAATAAATTCTTTGATTAGATTGCCCAAGGCTGGGGGTGGTTTGGAAGTAAATGACAAAATCAAAGTTATTCCCTTAGCCTCTCATTAGAATAGGTCCACCTCACCAAGAATCACCCGACCCAGCAAAACTGAGTATAATGCTTCAGGGGAAAATATGGTCATTCAATGAAACAGAGGACTTTCAAGAATTCTTGATGAAAAAACCAGAGCTGAATAGAAAATTTGACTTTCAAATACAAGAAGCAAGAGAAGCATGAGAAGGTAAACAGGGAAAAGAAATCATAATGAACTCATTCAAGTTGAACTATTTGCATTCCTACATGGAAAAATGATCATTGTAACCCATAAGACTTTTCTCAGTATGAGGATAGTTGAAGGGAATATATGTATACATACATATAAATGTATGTATAGGAGGGTGTGTGTATAAATATATATGTGAGTGTGTGCATGTGTGTACATGTATCAAGGACACAGGGTGGGTTGAATATGAAGGGAAGATATCTTAAAAATAAAATTAAGAGATGAGAGAGGAATATACTGGGAGAAGGAGAAAGGGAGAGATAGAATAGGGTAAATTATCTCATATAAAAGAGGCAAGAGAAAACTGTTACAATGGAGGGGAAGAGCAGGAAGGTGAAAGGGAATGAGTCAACCCTACTCTCACTGAATTTGGCTTAGGGAGGGAATAACATACACGTTCAATTGGGTATCTTACCCTACAGGAAAGCAGAGGGAAAGGGGAAAAGAGGGTGAGTGAGAGAAGGGAGGGCAGATTAGGGGAGAGGGTAGTTAGAAGCAAACACTTTTGAAAAGGGACAGGGTCAAAAAAAATAGAGTAAGTGGGGGGCAGCATAGGATGGAGGGAAATATAGTTAGTCTTTCACAATACAGCTACCATGGAAATGTTTTGCGTAACTACACATGTACAACCTATATTGAATTGCTTGTCTTCCCAGTGGGAGTGGGTGAGGAGGAAAGAAGGGAAAGACTTGAACTCAAAGTTTTAAAAAACAAATGTTAATGCATGTTACAGGCAACTGGGAAATAAGATATACAGGCACTGTATACAGGCAAGAAATCCATCTTGCCCTACTAGAAAGTTGGGGGTGGGGGAGGATATAAGAGAGAACAGATTGAGGGAAGGGATATTCAGTAAGCTCGCTATTTTGGGGTGGGGTAGGGGAGAGACAGGGAGAAAAATTTGTAACTCAAAATCTTGTCAAAATGAATGCTGAAAACTAAAAATAAATAAATGAATTGGAAAAAAAACAAAAACCAAAAAATAAAAAATATTCTAAAACTATATATATATAAAAAGAATAGGTCCACCTCTCATTATAATATTTATTTTCTCTCCTTGTCAACAAATCAGTCCATTGCCTCTGTCAGGAACACCCACTCTTTTAAGGGCATATAAGTGTTGAGTGGGTTCCATGAGGGGTCTTTAGTATTCAAAAATGTCACGGACCCTTTTTATTCATTATGTTCTAGCATGATTAATAAAATGATTAATTACCCGGAAACTACATTTCTCAAACTTTTTAAATGTCACAGAGATGAGAAAGAAATCTCTCCAGAGTGAATAACATAATCAGAATAATTTGCAAAACCTCTCCTAAATGAATGTTTTAGTCAATATCCTGCCTTAGAACACAGGCCATTCCTACATCATATGTAATTGGGACAAGGGTCTTCCCAGTGGCAGCAGGCATGTCAAAAACAACACGTAGCTTTGACTCTCCCACTTCCTTTTCTGGTGACTAACTGGGGTGTGTGTTGACCCAAGCCTCAAAAAGAATCAGCAAGAGATGTGAAGGAGGTTAGCGGCTGACAGGGAGCTAGAAATCAATTCCTGTGAAAAGATGTGAATGAAATTTAAAACGACTAACTGGGCTATAATTAAGACTAGGTATTCAGTGAAGGGTCACAGTTCTTTCACAATGTCAAAACTTAGCTCAACATGCACATAAGACACTTAAGAGAGCTTCCAAAACCTCAGAACTGCCATTCTCAAAGGAAGGCCCCTAACCTTTACACTTCTGTTGTTGTTCAGTCCTGCCCCACTCTTCAAGACCCCATATGGGGTTTTCTTGGCAAAGATACTGGAATGGTTTGTCATTTCCTGCTCCAATGGCTTAAGGAAAACACAGGTTATATGACTTGACCAGAATTACACAGCAGGTGAGTATCTAAGGAGCATTTGAACTCTGACTCCAAGCCCATTGCTCTGCCCACTCTGCTGTGTCCAGCCCTTATCCTAGGGATTCCAATTCTAATAAAATCCTACTCTAGTAGGAGCAACTACATTCCATTCATAGCTTTCCTGCCCCAGGGTATAAGCATTAAGTCTCTCCCCACATAATACACCATGAGTTAGTTGCTAGCTTTGACCAACAACTTTACCAAATCCCATCACCTATGACCCCACCACCACCACCACCAACCTCCCCCACCCTTTTTCCCAGACTAGGAACCAGACTACTCAAATTATTTAGAGGAGCAGATAAGCCTCACTAAGGAACTAGGAACACTGGGTTAAGGAGGAAGGGAGATGTTGGGGCCAGCAAAGCTAGCCTATCAAATTTTAAAATGTTCTCATTACCTGCAAATTAGCATACGTGAAAAATGGGACAATTGTGGTATCTATGAATGGAATGAAAGAGTGGAGGAAATCTGACAAAAATATGCCCTTGGGGTGGGTAGGTGGCCCAGTGAATAGAGCACTGGCCCTGGAGTCAGAGGTCCTGAGTTCAAATGTGACCTCAGACACTTGACACACTTACTAGCCTGTGACCTTGGGCAAGTCACTTAAGCCCAATTGTTCAGCCTTCCCCCCCCTCCAAAAAAAATGTCCTAATTCAAAAGTTCATATACAATATCTATTTGAAAATGAACTTTTAAAACAGTTTCTAGTTACCATACTGTGATATAAATACATTAAAACATGATTTTAAGATCCTAATTTAAAAAAAAGACAAAACTAGCTTTCTTCATTTCATGATGCCAGAGGTTGTTGAAATAGCTGTTTGTATTTATGATCCTGCCATCACAGCTTCATTGCTACTCACAACCAATTAACACTGAGACCATACCAAGACAAATTCCATCATTCTAGACTCTCTTCACTAAAACACTCTGCTCTTATTAACTTGGTTCCACAATGAATGAAGTATTCCTTTTTCTTACCACTGATATACAGATTCAAGATGGCTTATGGAAAGACCACAGATAAGCATGATAAAAGTAATGCTTCATTCTCTCCCTAACTCACATACCTACAATTTGCTGCATCGATGAATTTTAACATAGAAATTGAGTAAAGCAAATAGCATGATGATTCAAAACACTTAAATAATTTACTTCCCATTTAATGTATAATATAAATTCTTTAAAATGAGTTATTCATACAGTTTTGGCTTATTTTTATGCATTAAGCTACTAAGTAATGCAAATTTAAATTTTCCAATTTTAAAAAATGATCAACTGAACCCAAGAGAAAAGATTGGATTGAAAACAGCTGGAACCAGGAAGGGGGGGAAGGGAAGAGTAGTGTGAGGGAAGAAGATACATCTCAGCCCTTAGCACAGTGCTTGGTACATAGTAGATGCTTAATAAATGTTTATTGATTAAGTGAATGAATGAATTCTACATCCCTATTCAAAACAGTCTAAGGGCAAGTGCTCATCAAGTGAAATTTTAGTGACAGGGAACAGTGAAAGGAAAAGGGAAAGTTAGATGTTATTGTAATTTAAAGGAAGTGACACAGAAATAGAAAAAGGCAGACAGATATGCCATTTTAACTGATTGACATATGGAAGACACTGGTGTATTCTGCTTGGCCCTAAAGGGCAAACCTAGAAGTAAGTGGAAGTTATAGGACGACAGATGTCAGCTGAATATATAATATAAGGAAGAACTTCCTCATAATTAGAGCTGACCAGTAATGGACTGGGTGGCCTTGTGAAGTAGTCATCTCTTTAGCATGTGAGGTATTAAAGCGGAGGTTGGAAGATCTCTGCAGATTCCTGCAGGAGGTAGGGGACATGACAAGATCATCTGCAAGAGGCCTTGCCTGTCTGTAAATTGAAGCAGTTTCCGTTAAATAAATCCAACTACAAACTCCAAAGACTACAACCCAAGTATTCAACGGCAAGGTAAGATGGGGCAGGGAAGACTGAGGTCTTCTTCTGGGTTCTCAAAAGAAAAGGAAATACTTTAAATGCTGCATTTCATATTTTCACACACTTGCCACAATCCTTCTCTTTGCAATAAGGCTCATATCAGTGTATTCCCTGGATTGGAACCCCTAAAGGAAAAGCAATAAAAAAAATTAAGGTGGTTTTATTACGAATAGGGAAATGAGATTAAATTTTTCATTAAAATACCTATGCCACTAAAAGGTATGCAACAATATTTTATTTCCTTATATTCTAGGAGATAAACAGCTTGTGTCTGAACCAGAGTATGTAGGATCTCAAGAGAAATAAATGAAAAAAGGATTTCCCGGTTATTTGTTCAAACAGTCCCTGACGTGCTACATTGGAGTATATCGATTACAGAGACAAAATTCTCTGATTGCTCAGTGTCCCAGGTACAGCAGGTCATAGTGAATGACCAAAATAAGTTTTCTTCCAATGACAGGTTATACCAGGGGTAGGGAACATGTGGCCCTCTACATCCCCAAGTGTGGTCCTTTGACTAAATACAAACTTCACAGAACAAATCCCCTTAATAAAAGGATTTGTTCTGTAAAACTTGGACTCAGTCAAAAGGCTGCACCCACAGATCTAGAAGGCCACATGTGGCCTTGAGGCCACAGGTTCCCTACCCATAGTTATGCCATGATCAATTTCACCAGCTCTCCAAAATGAGCAAAGTGTGGGAAGGAAAATAAGAATTCAGGGGGGAAAAGATGTATACAGCTACCTGGTTGGTACTGAGGGTACCCTTTAACACATATTAAACCTGAGACCTCCCTACCATTTCTGAAGAAGTTGGAGAATATGGGCATGGAACACTGCACATAATGTCAGACTTTTTTGGAGTGTTAGTTTTGCTAAACTATTTCTCTCTACCCTCTCTCCTCTTTTGATTTTCATAATTATGTCCTCTAGGAGGATACATTGGGACACACGGGTGACATAAAAACAAATAGCTATCATTAAAAGCAAAAGATGTCAATAAAAATTATTTTAAAAACATGAATCTATACACACAAACATACATCAGGTATGTGGCCAAGTTTTCCAGATAGTAAGCTAAGGTAACCAATGTCCTCTATAAAATGAGTAACCCTTCTTGAGGATCCCTCTTCAGGTCAAGAAGATCATGCTAAGATGATAACCAATGGTGAGGTAAAAAGGAAAATGTGAAATAGAATCCAGAGAAATTCTAGGTAATTCCCACCATGACAGATGCTGCCTCCTACAAAACCCATTTAAAACACCATGAAGCAAGAAGAATAATCCTATCTGTATGAGCAAAGTCTATACTATCCCCAGATTAAACAGATGATCTTAGACAGAGGGAATGGGTGGTCGCTGAATCTTCCTTTATTTTTTTTTTTTTTGCTTTTTTTGGAGGGGAGGAAGGCAGGGCAATTAGGGTTATGTGACTTGTCCAAGGTCACATGGTTATTTGAACTCAAGTCTTCCTGACTCCAGGGCCAGTGCTCTATTCACTGTGCCACCTAGCCATCCCTGAATCTTCCTTTCTTGAGATTCCTTAATTCTCCTCAAATTCATTCACTGCTCTTTCCGCCACACTCCCAATGGTTCTAGAATCATGAGATTATAGATTTTTCATAGAATTATAAGATCACAGATTTAGAATTGAAATGGACCTTGGAAGTCCCTACAGACAAGGACACTGAGGTTCAGAAATGTTAAATGACTTGGCTAGGGTCATCTAGGTAGTCAGAGACAGAAGCAGGAGCTGAATCCAGATTTTTTCTGGCTCACAGGCTAGCACTCTATACCCTACCCTACACCAAGCTGTCTCATTCAATCAGAGCCTTCTATTGTCAAAGTTGTCATGACTAACAGTGGTGGATTGAAGTGTCAAATGCCCACAGGGGTAGCAAAATTCCCAAGTAGGACATAACCCGACATAACCCATATTACAATGTAATTGGGGACAAGTTGGATGGTGCAGTGGGTAGAACACCAGTCCTGGAGTCAGGAGGACCTGAGTTCAAATCCAACCTCTGACACTTATTAGCTGGTTAAGTCATTTTCCTCAAAAAATTGGGAAACTTTTAACAAAATAAATAGACATGCAAGATATGTTCATTTGTGGTTTTCTAGGTTAATATTCACAGACAAGGATCTATTTCGATTTGAGTTTCACAGCAATGGATTAGAGACAGAAGAGTCCTCAGAGACCATCCAGTCTAACACCTAAACCTAGGAAAGATCCCTCTTTGACATATCTATACATCCCAACAGCCTAGCCTGGGGTGGGTGGCTGACTCTCCTGGGGACTCTATTAGACATGCCTTTACCTTCAGCACTGAAATCCATGACCTATGGTAGCCCAGCATAGGCAAGAGTAGCACAAATTGATTAGGAGCACTGGAACTGTTACTCCTTGAGGCCCATTTGAACTAATGAGGAACTGCTTTATAATCAAAGACAGCTCTGATGACTGGAACTCTGTGCTGTCGACCACTTGTGGATGAAAAGGCCAAAGTGAATTCTGGTCAAGGAGCCTGATACCAACTTACTTAGGGACCTGATGGTATTTTCCTCATTTGATGGCCACCACATTGAGACTCTTCTTTCATGTGCTATCCCATTAAACTTCTTGAAAAAGTCTGAATCAGCAAAGAGGGATTGCCAGTTCTGTTTGTATTGCTTCTATCTGTCAGAGACGAGTCTTAGATTAAGAGCTGGATGTAGGGGACTGTTGTGGTGATGAGAGCCAGTTGTTAAATGTTAAGTGTGAGCATTTACACCCCCAAAATAGGCAGACACTACAAATCAGGGCTCGAATGTTTTGTTAATTTTCTAGATTTAAGAAAGTGATGGAGAAAAAATGTTAATACAGATTAAACTGAAAAATGTGTGTAGGGGGCGGCCAGGTAGCACAGCGAGTAAGAACACTGGCCCCAGTGTTGGGATGACCTGGGGGATAGAATCCAGGCTCAGATACTTACCACCCACCCAGAAACACCTGGCCATGTAACATTGAGCAAGTTACTTAACCCCAATTGCTTTAAAAAAAAAAGAAAGAAAGAAAGAAAGAAAAATGTGTGTACATTTTTTTTTCACAGAACAAGTTGTCAAACATTTACCAGTACACCACTGGCTGGAGGAGACCAAGGTGGTCATCTTTCTCTACCCACTCATTTAACAGTTGAGGAAACTGAGACCCAAAAGACCAAGTGACTTGCCCAAGATCACAAAGGCAAGATTGGAATTTGAACCCAGGTTCATTGTATGTAAAACCAGCATTCTCTCCCTTTACCATATTTCCTGACCTAGACAGTTTTAAAAAGATATTTAAAGAAGATATCTCTGTAATAAAGGCCCCAGTAAGTATTTTCCAAAGAACCAGGATAACAAAATGCACTAAGGAGAAAAGGAAAGGGAAGAATACTGTCTATAGAAATGAAAGCTGGCACTCAAGACTAAAAGTTCTGTATATGTAACCCTGTGACTCTTTTCTGCACTAAGGCAGACTCTTTAACACCTTGTCAGCAAGGGCTGTTTCATTTTTGTCCTAGCATAGTGCCTGGCACACAGAAGGCACTTAACAAATGTTTCCTGAACTGAATTAAGCAGAAGCATTTCAATATTAGGATAAGATCATAGCATCAGATATTTCAAGTTGGAAGGAACTTTCGAGGTCATCTAGTCTAAATTCTTCATTTTTAGAGATGAGGAAACTGAAGCTCAGAAAACGTAAGTGACTTGACTAGGGTCATCTAGCAGAGGCAGAATTTGAATCCAGAAAGAAAAAATTTAAAAATCATATTTTTCATCTTCTTTTCAAATATCTTTGGCATTTCATAATCCCAATTCAACTAAAAATGTTATTGTCATTTAACTTAATATGTGATCATTTTCTTGTGGAGTTTTATGAAAGTGGAATGCCACACTTGGAGGCAGTTATTACCTAAAAGAAAGATGTGCTTTTCTATCCCAAGGTGGTACAATTATCAGGGACCAAATTAAATACAAAGAAAAATGGCACACCTAATGATCTCCATTTACCATAAATATATGCAAAGAATGAATAGCATATAGGGATTTTTCATTCCTGTTTCAAGGTGGTGATTATGTTGTTGTGGGCCCAAAGGCCTTTTTAATATTAAAGAGATACATCTACACTATCTATCTCTGTATCTTTTTTTTTTTTTAAAGAAACCCACAGATGGGATTTAAAATGCTTTAGATTTAGGTCTAAGAAAAGTAGATTTGATTATGTGCCATCTTTGTTTGAATGAAAAGGCCAGTGTGTACCCTGGTCATTTGTTTTCCACTCCATTTTCCAAAATATAAAGAACTATACTTTTTACACAGCACCAGGAAATGAGCTGTTACTGATATAAGATATAACTCAGAGTCAAGTTACCTGCATGCAATTAGACCATTAAGTAATTATAGCAGACATCAAAATTAATGCTAAATTAGAAGAATGAACAAAAAATGAGAAGACACTGTATTCAACTGCAACAGCTTCAACAAGAACTAATGAATGAGCTGTTGATATCAAAAACTGACAAATGGAAAAAGGCAAAGAAATTGAACTTGACTATCGCTGTTTCCAAAAAACTTTAACTGAAACAAATGTCACTACAATGAGAAGGGCAAGGAGAGAGAGATGACAACCAAAGGCAACAATTAATTTAGAATGCAAATACTGTTGTAAAATACAAGGAGAATGAAGACAGAAGATGATACATAGTAGGATCACCTCATTAAAGAAAGATCCATATGTACAAAAATGTTTATAGCAGCTCTTTTTGTGGTGGCAAAGAATTGGAAATTAAGGGGGTGCCCATCAATTGGGGAATGGCTGAACAAGTTGTGGTATATGCATGTTATGGAATACTATTGTGCTATAAGAAACGAGGAGCAGATGGACTTCATATTTACCTGGAGAGGCTTAAAAGAACTGATGCTGAGTGAGAAGAGTAGAACCAGGAGAAATTTGTACACAATTACAGACACAATGTATGTGTGATGACCAACTTTGATAGACTAGACTCTTCTCTAGTACAATCTGTACTGGTACAATCCGTCCTTATAACCTGACCAATATATAATGTGAAAGTATTTGCAAATCCTATACTTGACTATAAGCCGCCATGGGGGGGGGGGAAGGGAGGGGGACAAAATGTGAAATTCAAGGAATTGTGGAATTGAATCCTGTAAACTAAAAGACTACAAGTTTCTAGAGGACTTAGACCATATCTTATATATATATATATTTCTAGGGGCTGGGACCATGTCTCACAAATATATTTCTAGGGAGCTGGAACCATGTCTCGTTCATATATATATAACATATGAACAAGACATAGTCCCAGCTCTCTAGAAACTTGTAATCTAGTGGGGGAGGTAAAAAATACATATAAATATAATATGAAGCAATTTATGATAAATGACATGAATGTTACAAATATAGTTATCCCTTCCACATTGTGGGGTTTAGAGGCACGGCACTCCCACAGTCTGAAAAATGCATGTAAAAAATTTTGGCCCTCCCTTCATACCAGAGAAGTATGAATTATTATGGTATCAAAAGATAAAATATGATTATATTATACAATACAATACATATATTTTATGCATTTCTGAGTTTCTAAATTTTTTCTGTGTCATCTAGCCTTTGTGTGTTGTCTGCAGCTTCCACAAAAGTCCCCCAAAATCCCCATTTAATTTCTTATGCCAAACCCACTTGGTTTATATCAAAACCAAGATGGGAAAGTCATGATGTGGAAAGGATAACTGTAACTGGAAACACAGAAGTTTGAGGAAGAGGGAAGTCATTTACAGTTGAGGAAATCAGTCAAGACTGCTTGGAGGAGGTGACAGGTTTACAGTACTAGATATTAAGGGAAAAGGATAACCTCTTACCCACTCTGCCATAGAAGACCCCAACTAGAACTGAAGGTGCTAATTATATTTTTAGAGCACTTTCAAGAGGTTTCATTGTGTTTCAGGTGTAAGAGATTTTGAAGCATTTACAATATGCTGGGTATAGTGCTAAGTGAGGAGGCTACTAAGTATAAGTAAGACAATCCCTGCCCTCAGGAAGCTTACCTTCTAGTCTGGGAAGAACACATAAAGGGAACTGGAAAGCCTGAAATGGGGAGAAGATAGGGAGGTAAGCAAGGTAGCCTGGTTTAGAAATGGTAGCCAGGAAGGGAGAGGAGGCTTGGGTCCAGACAGGACAGGACAGGAGGAAGCTTATCTATCAGAAACCAAGGAGATTTAATTCTAAATTCCCAGTGAGGAGGAGGAGGTGTGATTGAAGGCCAGAGTAGAAATGGTATGATTTGGAATTGACGACTAGAAAGTAAGGCCACCATTTCTAGGCCATATGAGAAAATAGTTTCTCTTGTTTACAACTGATAAAAAGAAACTCCCTTATTCTGAATTAATTGGTCCCCCTAAATACATACAACTTTCAGGAAAAATATTTGTAGATTCCTTAAAAGCAAAACCAAAACAATGTTTTTGCACATTGTACTTAGCTATAATCTCAAATTTCAACTAATATCTTATATGTTTCACTGCTTAATTTATTAACTGAAGTTATTTTTCTTTAAATGAGATCATAATGATGGAGCTGCAAATTTGTCTAATTCAAGAAGCTTTAACTTTAAAATATTAAAAATGTTTACTTGAATGTTTCATCTGAAGAAACCAAAATTAGAGCAGATTGGTATATCTTCAATAATATTAAAAGGCAATTACAAACCACTAACATTCTGTTTGCTTTAAAGGAAGCAATTGTCTGTTGCAAGTTAAAGAGGCAATTAACATTTATAAGAGCACAGAGCTAAACTTTCCTCATTACACTTGGAGTGTTTCTCTATGAAAAGACATCCTATGCTACAGGTCAGACTAATAGCTACTAATCTAACATTGGTGATTGGGTTACTGGGATAAAAATGCCTCACACCTGTTTATCACGCAAAGCACATACATCTAGACTGAAGAAATGTGGCCAATGTGGACTCCTGAAAAGGAGGCTGTGGCACCGATAGTTCAAATTTCTAGAAAAGCACTCAGTTATCTGAATAACACACACATGTGATAAATCTCAATAGTGCATTCAATTCCTCTGTTGAGTCTTCTTAAATATAAAATAAACAAGATGAGAATTCTTATAAACCAAAAATCTACCCATACAATGAAATCATACCTCTTCTGAGAAGATTCTGATATAAATATTAAACATACAAACAATTGTGCCACATCACTAAGCACAGGGACCAATTATGTTTTTTAGTTTACATTCATTCCTTTTAAGGTAAAAATGTCAAAGTGATAATCAAGGATTTCCTCTAGGTTTTCTGTTTAACCTGATCCAAGGCTTTCCAATGGCCTGTATATATTTGTTCAGTTACTTTTATGTTGTCTCCCCCATTAGAATGGGAGAAGAGGATTTGGGGGTAGGTTTTTTTGTTTGTTTGTTTGCCTTTCTTTGCATCTCCAGTTCATACACAAGTCAAGACATTATGCAGGCTGTCAATGGTACTCTTTCAGAGCAAAGGACAAACAACAGCAGTTCTTAGCACAGCACCTCACATGGAGGTAGTGGTACTTAATGAAATGCTTATTGACTGACTGACAACAGATTTTCACCCCCTAGTACTTGGCTGGGAGAAAAAATCTGTTGCAGTGGATGAATTTATGTAATTTCCCTTATCAATAAATGAAAAGGTTATTAGGTTAAACACTACAATCTCCAAAGAATTAAAACTGAGAATCTACCAGAGGGTGATAAAAACATACAGGGAGCAGACTGCAAGAGATTATTAACAAGGAACTATGAATAAAAGATGTCATAGGTTCATAGATTTCAAGCTGGAAAGAATTTAAAAGACCATCTATGCCAAACTACTTAGTTTACAGAAACTAAGGCCCAGAAAGGTGTGGTGATTTAACCAAAGTCACCCAAGTTGTAAGTGGAAGAACCAAGATGGGCACCTGGATCATTTGACTCCAGAATCACTGTTTTATTTTGGTTTTTTTTTCTGTTGTACCATGCTGCCTCCCTGTCATTACAGGAATGTATGCCTGAAAATAGGCTGGTTGAGGAGCTAATGGTCAGTCAGTCCATGTGCTGTATAAGCTGGGGAGTGCTGGCCCAGTGCTAAGCAACTCCCTGTTTAATTTTCAATGTGACCACATTCACTTCAGAAATTCCTACAAATCAAGGCTTGATTTATTGTTTTCCTGATTGTCTAGATTTAAGAAGATATTAATAATGAAGATTAAATTTTAAAGTGTGTGTGTGTGTATTTCCTCCCCCCAGAGAGGCTAGTAGTTAAATATTTAACCACCACAACCCAGTATTACTCTATAAACAATGTTTGAGCTCAACAAGAGTGCAATAGAAAGCTCAGGCCTTGTGACTAGAGGCTAACAACAACAGGCATTTATGTAATGCTTTTATGTTTGCAAAGTATTCATACTTTACATTGAAACCTCACAACACCAGTATCTATGAGGGTCCTAATGATTTTCTCAAGTTGGAAAAGCAAGGAAGATTCACAGCATTGTGGGTGGACCCCTTGTGGCAAACTTAGGGAAGGAAGGATATGGACAAGATTGCTACAGAACGGGTAGCCCTGGGTAGGCTGCAATATCATGGGAGTGACTAGCCACTTCAGCAAGACCAAAGATTTGAGTACTTAAGTATTGGTATATATAAACTGAAAATTTGTGCTTGAATAATCTGATTTCCTGATGACAGGATACAATAAATGAAGTGTTCTTTGTCTTCCAATAATATTTTTTTTAACCATAATTTAGAGTCTAACTCATTGTCCAATTAAAGTAATACGACTATCTCAGATACCCTGTAGTAACTACTCCTGCTTCTTTGTGGCTAGTCTCTGTCCTGTTTTCTTCTTAAGTGTCTTATTTTGCACTGTGCTTTCACCTATAAGCTACCCCAATCCTTTCATCAGCACTGAGGATGAGCTTTAGACAACTCCATACGTGCAGAATCTCACTGTTATGACCCATGGTCAAGCTCCATGACAGAAAAGGTTCCCTAGAGCTCAGCAGGGAGGATAAGAACCCCACAGGTTTCACTGGTCTAGTAATGGCTCTGCCAGTCAACAACTGAATAATCAATAAACTGAACTGCATTTATTAAATACTTACTCTATGTCAGGTACTATCCTAAGCACTGGGAATCAACAGCTCTTTTCCTCAATGAGTTTTCATCTTTCCCCTCCACACCTTCACACTGGCTATGCCTTCTGCCTAGAACTCATTCCCTCCTTCAGAGTCCTCATGCTCCTTTAAGATACAGCTTAAGAACCATCTTCTACACGAGGACTTCTGAAACTTCTTCCACTCTCCACCCCTTCAGCACTTCTTAAACTGTGGATCGCCACCCCACGTGGGGTCACACACATTGTTGTTGTTCATCCTTCATTCTCAAAGAGAACTAATGACATCACGAGGTGATTCTTGACTTGCTCTTGAATTTAGAAAGGCCAAGGTCATCCACTGCATTCCCGACCATGGCTAGTCATCTTGTCTTCTATACCAGGCCTTTGCTAGTTTCCCCAGCTGCTAGTGACCTCTGTCCCAAACATACGGGAGGAGTGGGGTGCTATGCAGGGGTGTTACGAGAATCAAATGACATATTTGTAAAACACTTAGCATTGTGCTGAGCACATAACTATAGAAATGATTGTTTCTTGTCTTTCTACCTTCCCTCCCTCTCTCCTTCTCAGTCTATAATATAAACTCACCTTATACAACTTTTTCCAATAACCTGATTATTAATATCAAGCAAGACATAAAGCAGGGAGATGCATGCTGGCCAAAGGAATCTGATACTATCATTAAGGACACAGAGTCCAAGTGGATGAGGATTTCCTAGAGATGGTGCTTTTGTCCAGATGCTCCTCTGTGTGGATGACGTGCTAATTGCATCAACCCAGCAGCAATGCTAAACAAGATCCACAATTTATATAAAAAGCCTAGTTTATGATAAGATATTGGACTTAAATATTTTTATTTATTATTTAAAGAAGTACTCAAAATAATATCTCCCTATACATCCTGATATTGATAATAAGTCTTTCTATACATGAGAAAAAGTATAACTAGTCTTTTCTAGGAAAGCAATTCCATTTTGGAAAGAAAAGAAAGCAATCTATTTGTTTTGTAGTGCATTTCCGGCAGTCCTCAGGGAATGGAAATCTGTAATTGATCAACCTTGACTTGAAAAAAAATCTAAGTGGCAATAAATTACTAAAGAAATTTTTCCCTAGAGAGAAAAAGAATATAATTTTAATACCATTATATAAATATACCCAGAAAAGCATTAACATAATGTTTAAAATAGCAAACTTGTATTCTAGCTTTTAAAATATTAATATTTCCCTTTCCTATTCCAACACACCAAAATGTACCTTGTTGCATCCCCTATATAATTTCTCTGCTAAGATAATTACGGCAAGATACCTGTACAACATAATGTATACCAATAAACACTATATGGAAATAGCATTTCTAAGGAAGTAAATTCCATTTTTAAACCTTAAAAAGGGTAATAGACAAAGCTGAAAAAACCCTTAAAGCTATCTAGTCCCAGGAAATTGGTGCCCAGATCATATAACAAATCATTGGCAAAGCCAAAAGTACAACTCCAGCCTCCTGGGTTTCTGCCTAGTGTTTTTACAATACATCCACTACATAACACTTCCTCTAAAACATTATTGGACATTCTGTCCCCCTTGTCAGAGCACTTTTCTGTCCAGTTCATTCTTAGGCCAGAAGAGGATCTAGTATGACAGTCAGAATGTAAGCTCCTTGAGGGCAAAGACTGCTTAATTTTTTGTCTTTATACCTCCAATACCTAGCAAAAAGCCTGTCACTTTAGTAAATGTTTACTGCTTCATATTATTTACTGTGAATAAATAAATAGATGAATGGAGTATCACCTAATATTTACTGCTTAATAAACACCTATTGATTAATTAGCATAAAAGCTATATTACCTCTGAAATGAATATAGTGTTTCTCTTCCTTGCTGAAGTCAGGAACAATGAGTTTTAAGTGGGTGAGTTGGTACAGCGGATAGACTTCCAGGCCTGGAGTCAAAAAGCCTCATCTTCCCAAGGGCAAATCTGGCCTCAGACATTTACTGTGTGACCCTGGGCAAGTCACTTCACCCTGTTTGCCTCGGTTTCCTCATCTGTAAAAATGAGCTGGAGAAGAAAATGGCAAACCACTCCAGTAGAAAACCCCAAATGAAGTTTAAAGAGTCAGACACCACTGAACCAAGACAATGGCAATGAAATCTTAAGTGGATCTAGCCCAAGGAGGACATGGGGATCAAATGAGATAATAGATATAAAGCACTTCCCAAAGCTCAAAGCATGGCAGTCAATGTTATTGTTGTTGCTTTTGTTAGCCTACAGTCACCAGTAGGGTCCTGCTAAGATTAAGCATTGCTTACAGAGCAATGCAGGAGTATGCTAGTAAATACTTAACAGGGGTCTTTGGAAGGAAACTGTGTTCACACATCCTTTTACATTTCATCAGCATTATTAACATTTTTCTAACTCTAAACCATTAACAAAACAATAAATCAAGCCTTGGTTTGTAGGGATTTCTTGAGTGGAAATGGTCACAATGAAAATTCAATGAGGGGTTCTTCAAGTGGGTGAAAGCTGGTTCCAGCACACCTCTTTTCTAGCCCATCCATCTTCCACAGTACTTAGCCCCCACAGCACTGCCAAAAACAAAGGTGGAATCATGCTTCTTCTGGTGTCCCCACCACTACATGCCTGGCCCACACATGTAGGAAAAAGATCACAGAAAGCACCCCACAAAAAGTCTTATAGGAGTTTCTAGAAATTACATATTTAAGAAATGATGGTACAACATTTTGCCATAAGAGCAGTAGAGAGTTACAAATCTTGTGTTCTATATGAAATATGAGACAGAAGACGGTTGTCAAATGGAGGGATCAGAAAAGGTTATGCAAAAGGTTTACTGTATGACTAAAATAATCTTCAATTTCTGTGGTTTATGCAAGTGAAACAGAAGCCCTAGTGATTTCTATCAAGCTGGAAAATCTTCAAATAATAATAACAAGAATTAGTATTTATATAGTGATTTAAGGCTTACAAAGCACTTTACAAATATTATTCCATTTTATCCTCACAACAACCCTGAGAGGTAGGTGCAATTAAAACAAGAGACTATTTTGCAAGGGCCAGCCTGGCTAAATACAGAAAAGACTCCACACCACTAGGCTGCTGGTTATTTGTTGATGGATTCTTAAAGCAAAGCATGAAATTGACAAAAATACAGTCACCCTCAATCCTAGGCTAGTCTTCTACTTTCAAAGTGATAGTGGTAAAGTAACAGATATGAGAACAGAGAGGGCTAAGAATCATGGGGGTTTGGGGCTATCTATAAACATGGTTAGTGGTTGGTTGTCTAAATGTGAGTTCTTTGCCTAATGACATACACTACTACAGGAACCAAAAAAAGTCAACATTGGTTTTTGTCCAAATTAAAGACATGAAGAAGTCACAATTAAATAGAAGGATGGCTCACAGATTCTCATAAGATACAAATAAAGGAAGTGACAGAGTAGATATTATGATATAGTCATGTGATGGATAGAGTTCTGATTTGAAGCCAGGAAAGACCAGGGTTCTAATCTTAGCTGTGACATTTATAAGTGGTATGGTCATGGACAAGTCATTCACTTTTTTTAATAAGGGATAACTGGATAGGGGAAAGGGGAGATACCTATATATTCAGAAATGAAGATGATATTAAAACAAAAATATAAATAATTTTATTTAATATTTCAAAAAGATAAAATGCTACAAAGTCCTTCCAATACTGTAAGAGAGTAATAGGACCACCATCTACCAGTTTTCCCTTGCCTCTGCTACATTTTAGGCTAGTTTTTCTTTGACAGGTGACAATGATTTCCCTGGATCTGACTGGCCCAAAGGACTAAAGCTAAAGCTATGTTTCCTTTGAGGTAACCTCTGGTCATAATGATGTGGCTTCCTGACTTCCTTAAACATCAGGCTCACTGTATTTCACTGTATTTTATGGGCATAAAAAGGCCCATCCATGTGAAATCAGGGCCTTTAAATTTGGTTCATATTGTAGCAGCAAGCACCCCAGTGTCCCCAGGGTATCTGCCAACACAGGTTCTTAGATCTGCTTTTCTAAAAGAAAGCAACTTAAAATGGGTTAACAATCTTACTTTAATCAATCAAATATATCATTTACCTAGTTCAGGGGAAAAAGTCAGCACCCCAAACTTCAGAGTATACAGACAGAAGTTACAAAGCAGAAGTTGCAAGAAAACAGAAAAACATATCAAGCAGACAGGCCTCCAACTGTCTTGACCATTACATCCATACCTAGTCAGTTACCAGAGAGGGAAGCATCAACATCTGGGTTTTTCAAAGCCAGGGGACTCAATGGCTGCCCAGAGTCTCATCTGGTCAAATCACACAACACTTCTCAAAGTGTGCCCCAAAGCAAAGCCTCCCATCAGGTCTTATATAGCCTTCTCCTGGCTCAGAGAATGTAACAACCTTCTTGACCCACTGCCCAATCACAAAGTATCTCCTGAAAAACAAGCCTCCCACCACAGGCTCCAGGTGCACTTAAGCCTAGGGGCAGGGAAGATCTTACACAATACAATCTTAGAAAAACAGCAGCAACATAAATTTACATTTCCATTACAGATATCCAGAGGCTACTCTGATGAGGGGAGGGGGCCACCATCTTGTTCAGTCCTTTTTCAGTCATTTTCAACTCTTTGTGACCCCATTTGGTATTTTCTTGGCAAAAATACTGGAGTGTTTTGTCATTTCCTCCTTCAACTCATTTTACAGATGAGGAAACTGAGGCAAACAGAGGTAAGTGACTTGCCCAGGGTCACAAAGCTAATAAAAATCTGAGGTCAGATTTGCACTCAGGAAGACTCCAGGCCCAGCACTCTATCACTGTGCCACTAGTTTCCCCATGGGCTCCCTCTACCCAAGCTAATTAATGTAGTTTTCTTGCTGAATACTCCTTCTATTCTATGGCTTTTTGTTGACTGTTGAATGACATACAAGTGCCCTATTTCATTCCATTGCCTCAATTAGCAGGTTACCAGACTGGATCAAAAGCAGTCATCACCATTTTCATCACAAAAACCAAGCAAGCATGTCACAAACCTGCCTTCTCAATAATAACCTTTTCTTTAAAAAAAAAAAATAATAATCACCTTTTCTTCATCAAAGTTTTCAACTTCATCTTGTGAGAGATTCCCCACCCCACCACTGGAACACTGTTCCAACTTTATAATGAAAGTCTATCATAATAAAAATACAAGTTGCTTTACAAAATTTAATTTATAAGCAATTTTGAACAGAATGTATCTATTACATAAATTTGAGTTGTACTTGTGATGTTAAAGATGGGATGGTCTGGTACAATAAATACTGGAGTCTTTTCCACCTCTTAGTGTATAGCTGAATTAATTAAACAGTCATACTGTAACATGAGGCCAAAGCCATAAGTGTGTTTCCTATAGGATCCAGTTGGCTTTGCACAGATACCCCTAGCATACCACCATGTCTATCACTTCTCACTCTGGCTAATCATCTTGGTTACAAAGGGAAATGGCTAAGAGAACATGGCCGACTGGACCCAATTCATCACTGCTATCAGATAACACAGAGCATATGTTTTACCAACAAATTAATACCATTATCTTCCCATACAGAGAACACAGACAAATGCAATTGTCTTCAGACAATATGTATGTTATATGTAAATATGTTTATGAGGTAACATGTACATATAATATGGAAATAAATATGAATGTGTTATGTATAAATACATCCAAACACTATCATCTCATATACAAAGAAATGTGCATTATCATCTTTATAAACAAAGACTACATACCAAGTCACTCACAAACCATACAAAGAACATATACAAGGCCATCATCTTTGTTGTACAAAGAACAGAATATGCTAAAGTACTTTTTTTTTTTTGCTTGCTTGTAAAAGAATTATAGTAGATAAATCATGAACATAGAAAGACTGGGACAGATCAAACACTGCCAGTACTGCCAGCCCTCAGTCTTTTATCTCCAAACATCACCTTCCCAGCTCCACCCTATCTTCCAGTTTGGGTAAACCATAAAATAGCTCCTTCCAGCTCAAGAAATCCTAACTTCTTTCCTTCAGAGAATGAAAAGCCACCACATTTATTAAACATCAGGCTAACTGTATTTCTCCCTCACCCTCATATAATAAATAGCAAGCAGGGCAGTATTCTGACAGAAGCTACAATCCTGGAGATTGGAAGAGAAGCTGAATGTTAGTGAGAGGTCCTTCATAGGGGAAAGAAACAGGAATTTAGGGAAACAAAATTAAATGATATAGACTGATAGGTAGTTGGGAGTATTGAAAGGGTTAGGAGTTGCAGATAGCCTGAGGGAGAGACGGTGGGAGCTTGAAGAGGAAAGTAGAGTCAAAAAGAAAGATGGGATATGGGAAATTGATGGCCTACTTTCTTTTATGGATGTATCACATATTAAGCCAGTTTTTCCCTCTTCCTTGGAGCTTGAAAATAAGGTACATTTCTTATAAGGCAATATGTCATATGTAGATATATAGCACATTGGAAGATAAATATTAGCTCACCCCCTCAGCTTTCTTTTCTCCAGGCTAAATAATCACAGCTTTCCATCTTTTCTTAGAAGTGCTATGAACTCTCTCAGTCTCCTGCTCCCTCCATTAATTTAAGCATGGAGTCCAGCATCAAACCAGATACTCCAATAAGGGTCTAATTTAGGAGTTCTGAACTTTTTTTAAATTATAGACCTTTTTGCAGCTCAATGAAGCCTAAGGTCTCTTTCTCAGAATAATGTTTTTAAATAACTCAGGAAATAACAAGGAAATGCTATACTTCAGTTAGTAAAAATAAAGCTCTTTTTTCTGTCCATATTCACTGGTCCCCTGCAATGTTTCCATAATCCCAGGTTAATAACCCTGGGTCTAATCAGTGGTGGATATAATGTTAATATAATGCACAAATGAACAAGGCGGGCCTGCATATTAGAGGAGAAATTAGACTAAGGAGAAAGAGCAAGCATATCCTGTAACATCTACTGCCCTTTACCATCTTTAAAATAGCCACGAATTAGAAGAATTGTTGTAAGAACATACTTGGACAAGGGTTAAGATGGTTAATTGGCCTTACCATCAATGGTCAAAAGGCACTATTTGTAGTAGCTGACATGAGGTAGATTTTCTTTCCTTCTGCTTTAGAAATTTATTTCACCTCTGGGACACAACTTCATGTTGTCCAAGGCTTAAAGGGTGATAAAACCTGACCATACTCCTAATAAAAGAAAGCTCCATTCATACTGACTGAAACAAGAGAAAATAAATTATCTAAGATTTCCAGAGGACAAAAGCTTCATTATTTTCTCTATTCAGAAACTAAATAGTATATAGCTAAATGGAACTAGGCTTTTCTTATGCATTCAAAATTTAGAAAATTTATCTTTTGTTCACATTGTGTCTTTCCAACAGAATTTTATATCTAAATTATTTAAGCCCTACACGCAGAATATAATTCTTGAGATCTGCAAATATTGTTAATATGAATGATAACAGTATAAAACATTGTAGACAAGGCACCACAAAATGCTAATTTGTGAAATATGTCAATTTATTCTCAATACTTAAGACTCAAATGACACCTAAAACATTAAAGTTTTCGTGAATATTAAGTATCTAACTATAGCATGGTTTCTTATGCCTCAAATTCTGGAATATTGAGGCTATTCCCTGGAGAAAAAGGAACCAGCCTCTCTTATTCACCATTAACAACAGAAATGCTCCTTAGGGGACATGATTTGATCCCCCCATATATTTTACTTCAGCAGACATGCAGGGGGAAGAAAGAAAAAAAAAAGAAAAAATAGTGATGGTAGGGATACAGGCTAGACACCAGGAACCCTATTATACCTGAGTGTACCCTGGGGCAATCTGAGATAAGACCAGAAAAGATCACTGGCACATACTAAGGGCTTAAATGCTTAAAATTACTTAAATGCTTATTTAACTGATTAAATGATTTATTAAATAAATAAATTAAATGATTTGACTGATTAAATGGATGAATTGGAAGGGACAAGAGTATTCCAATTGTATGGAATTAACAAGACTGTCCTGTTTATGGACAAAATATGCACGAGAATAGAATGGAGACAGTTAATGGGTAGTAGAGAAGACTCAAGAGTGGTCAAGCAACAGGTCAAGCAAGAGACTGATTCTTCCCCTGAGACCATAGATCAGGTCACAGGATGCAAATTTAAGAGAGATGAGAGCTCTGGGAGAAGCAGGTCAGAAGACTATAGTCAGAACCCTAGAGAACTGAGTAGAATTACAATCAGTTAGGAAATTGGGTGTGGCATCAACATTATTCTAAAGCTGACTGACTGAAGATTTTTTTTAATCCTGTTTTAAAGCTGGGGAGTTTGGAGGATGGTATAGTGGAAAGCGTGTTGATTCTGGAATTGAAGGATGTAGGTTCAAATCCCAGCTCTGTCTCTTATGATTTGTGTGATGTTAGCCAAGTTACTCTAACTCCTCTGGGCCTCCATCTCTCATCTTTAAAACATGAGGTTGTACTCAATGGCCTCTATGGTCCTTTCTAGTTCTGGATTTACGATCCTAGTTCAGTTCTGACCTGTATTTAAAGAGGACAGCGCTTTCTGGTTTAGACAAAAGCTATGAAGAAATTGGATGTCTTTGGCAACTTCTGAGTTGGTGATGAGATGTATAAATTTATTTATGGACTAGAGTATATTACAATAAAGGAAGATATCACTTCTGCTCTTCCAGAACCTTCAATCACAGTGGGTGTGAGTAGAAAATTAAGGTTGGGCCAATGTCAAGATGGCTTCCTGTGGTCCAATGTGACTGAGGACTGAAGATCAAGAGCTGATTAGTGAATCCCTCTGAACTGTGACAACTGTGTGCCAGCCAGCCAGTGATGCAGACACAAAGCACATTCTACTGGCTTCCAGCTACCACCATCTCAATTTACTAGGTTCTCCCAAGAGGCGTCTTATTCCTTCCCTCTTCTTCCTTTTGCCCTGCTCCCCAATAGCACAAGGAACCTCTTAGGTTTTAAAGGGGGTAGAGTGAGAGCCATTGTTGCAAAACACCTCAGGAGAAACATAAAATGTAGAGGTGAGGAAGGGTAAGGAGGAAGCTATTGATAACAGAGGAACAGGAAAATCATTTTACAGATTGCAAAGGTTCCTCTAATTTGATTCAATTCTCTTGCACCAACTACAGATGCTATTCTGTTTGGACTCCCTCTGACCAGTTCCAGGTCTTGACGCTAACCTTTGCTATGATTCTGATTGGTCACGTCATTGTTTTAGATGCCCTACCGCCTACAAAAGTGTGAGATTTACAAACCTACCAAGAGGAACTTGGCCTGAAGGGGTCCTCTGACCTAGTACCAGGCTTATAAATCCTGCACACATGGAAGTATTTTGGGATGTTTGCATAATGAGAAAAACTAGATCATGGAGGGAGCAGCAGAGTATTGGGCTAAGTAGCCCAATAACTTGAACGTTATGGTTCAAGGGGGTAAAAATCTATTTAGAAAATGAGCTTGAGGTTGAAACTTTTTAAATTCATCAATTATTTTGTTAGCACTCTGTTACCTATGGTGCAAAATGTGATTTTATTTTTTTTCCCTGTAAACAAATATCCCTTGCTTGGAATCCCATGATGGCTTAGAAAAGAAAAGAATGAACAGAGATTTCAAAGGCCTGGGTCATCCTGGTGGCAGTTCAGACTATGGAGATTAGAGAATAAGGGAAAAATACAATCTGTGATTTGTTTTTTTTTTTTAAATTAAGCTGTGAACAGTATACCTGCTAAGACATTTTATCCTATGTCTAGATCAGACCAATGGATTTGTAGTCCCCCTAGTTTAACAACCACTGTAAAAGTGGTAGCCAAGAGCCAGTCTGGAGGGCCTCTCATTAAAGAAGGTCTAATAGAGCTAGAATTCATTTGATGGCTTAGAATTCACATCCTACATCTTCTGAGCCCTCCAAATAAGCATACTGATCTTGCCCTTGGGAAGTGGAAGGGACCTTCCAGGTCTTGCACAACTTGGGGTAACATAGGTAGCTATCATCTCTTCCTATGCCCTCATTTTACAGATGAGGAAACCAAGGTCTATTGAAGTTAAGCAACCCCATCTGAGATCACCCAAGTAAAAAAGACAGAGTCCAAATTTGAACCAAGGGCTTCTAATTACAATTAGAATATAATTGTATTGCTCTTTCTATTGTAATCTGTTGGAGAAAGACTCAATAGATAAATAAATAATAAAGGGCAGCAATACTATAAGGACAATTAAATGCTGTTATTATATAGGCAAGTAGGTAAGATAGTAGATATGGTGCTGAACCTGGAGTCAGGAAAACCCGAGTTTAAGCCCAGTCTCACTTATTTACTAGCTGTATGACTATGGATGGGCAAATCATTAATCTCATCTGTAAAACCAGAGTAATAATAGAATCAACCTCTCAGTTGTAAGGATAAAAGGAGATAATATTTGTGAAGTGTCTTGTAAATCTGAAAGTGCTATATAAATGCTAGCTGTTGCTATTATTAATTATTACTGTTGTCATTATTATATACACCCAATGGCCTTACTCCATAGGTGGTAACTACTGACCTTGTAACTGACCTTCTTGCCTAGAATACACTCTCTCCTCATCTCTGCCAAAGAGAATCCTTCAAAATACAGTTCAATTCTGAGTACAGACTGAAGCATATTTTTCCCACTTTATTTTTCTTGCTTTTTTTTGCAACAAGGATAATAGGGATATGTTTTGAATGACTTCACACATACTTTTGCTGTTGATTTTCAGTCATTCAGTCATGACTGATTCTTTGTGACCCCATGGACTATAGTATGCCAAGCCCTTCTAGCTTCCACTAAGTTCTCCCAGTTTGTCCAAGCTCATGTTTGTTGCTTCCATGACATTACCCATCCATTGCACCCTCTGTCATCCCCTTTTCCTTTTGCTTTAATCTTTCCCCAAATCAGAGTCTTTTCCAAAGAGTCCCATCTTCTCATTATGTCGCCAAAATACTTAAGCTCCAGCATCAGTATTTGACCTTCCAGTGAACAGTCTGAATTAATTTCTTCAAGTACTGACTGATTTGATCTCCTTGCTATCTAAGGAACCCTCAAAAGTCTTCTCTAGCATCACAATTCAAAAGGTTCATTTCATATGTATAATGGGTATCATAATGGTTGCTTTCTTGATGGGTAGGGCAGGACCTGTAGGAAACCCCTTGTGACAGCCTTTTTCCACCCGAGTTTCTTCAACTTTAAAATGAGGAAAGCAGATTAAACCCAAGAGTATACTGGAGCCAGCTCAGATTGGAGAGAGTCAATTGTTAAATTTTCATGTGAGCATTTACATCTTGGAAATAGGGAAATGCTACAAACCAAGACTTGATTTATCATTCTGTTGATTATACATATATGTATATATAGAGAGACTTAATAAAGTGATCAAGAAAAATATAATAATTTAGATTATACTTAAAAGTATGTCAGGTATATATTTTGTTTTTCCAAGAGCTGATTGTTAAACATTTACCACCATAGCCCTGTTAGATCAGTGCTCCCCAACTTGATTCTTACTCTTGTTAAAGTTTGCAACAGTTCTTGTACTATTATCTACATTTTTGTTTCTCTTCATAAAGGCTCATTCATTTCATTACTTAGTTGTTAGAATAAAGAGACAGAGGGGGATGATATATCTTGGGCAGGCAACTGCTTTGGGGTCTCTGGACTAGATCTAGAAAGTCTTCTCCAGGACTAAGATTTCATGGCTATAATGATCTATGAAAAGTAACACTCAATGGGAAGAGTTTAATTTAAAAAGAGCCTGAACTCCATTTCCAATTTAATCAAATCCTAAGTGAAAGAAAAACAGCATTGGGGGGAAGGGGAAGGGGAAGGGGAAAGAAAGAAACCTGTAGTGGTAGTTGCATTTACAGACAGCTCTTCAATTATCTATGTGTGTGTTATCCACAACCATTATTTCTATTTGCTTTTTAATCTAGATTTTTATGACTTTCTGGTGCCATCCAGAATGCTTCCAGGATCACATTCCCTGACCTCAACTGGTCTTTATAGTCTCACTGTATGTACATTATTCTCCTTCCCACATCCTGTCCAGACAAAATGACTTTCTCCCTATTCTGGACTTACAGAACTCCATACCTCATCTTTGTGATTTCACACTAGCTGATTCCCATGCCTGGAATGCACTCACTCATCACCTCTATCAAAGAAAATGAATCCCTATTTTTCTTCAAGATACAGTTTAACTACCGTGTTTCCCCGATAATAAGACCTATCCCGAAAATAAGCCCTCCCCTTATTGTGTAAGATTCCTCTAAAATAAGCCCTCCCCCGAAAATAAGCCCTATTGAGATTGCTACTGTAGTGAAGGTGATCCCCTGCGCTACACGCTACATTACCGTACCCTCTGTATGCACCGCCCCCCCACCGTGAAACGCATGCTGCGCTCCGAGCTGCATCCAATCAGAGCTGCAGCAGTGAGCACGTCATCCTGTTCTTCCCCAGTGATTTGCTTGCTGATGCCATTGAGAGCAGTGCCGTGGAGGAGAGCTGAGGCAGGACAACATAAGCCCTCCCCTGAAAATAAGCCCTCTGGTGTTTTTCTTTCCAAAAAAATAATAAGACAGTGTCTTATTATCGGGGAAACACGGTATGAGTAGAGAGTGAAGCATATTTTTTCCAATCTATTTTTCCTTTTTTTTCAACATGGCTAATATGGAAATATGTTTTTGAACATGTATAATGGATATCATATTGTTTGTCTTCTCAGTGGGTGGGGGAAGGGGCTGGAAGGAGAGAGAATTTGAAACTCAAAATAAAAAAAAGGAATGTTTAAAAAAAATTCACTTTTTAAAAAAAGTTCAAGTACTACCTTTTCTATGAGGCATTTTATCATCCTCCAAATTACTACTGCCTTCCCTCCGTAACTACCTAGTATTTACCTTTTATTTGTTCTGTATATATTTACTCTTTAAAGACTTATAGAAGATGTCTTCAAAGTCTTAGTATAGTTTTAAACTATTAGAATTTTTTTTATCTTTTTTGTAGGGGGGGGAATGTAGGGCAATTGGGGTTAAGTGACTTGCTCAAGGTCACAAAAAAAAGTGTTAAGTGTCTGAGGCCAAATTTGAACTCAGGTCCTCCTGACTCCAGGGCCAGTACTCTATTCACTGCTCCACCTAGACATCCCTAAACTATTAGAATTTTAAGCTATTCTAATAAACCTGGGAGGTAGATTCTATTATGATCCCTATTTTACCAATGAGAAAACTGAGGCAGTTAAGTGACTGTCCAGTCACATAGCTAGTTAAGTGTCTAAGGCTAGATTGAGTCTTCCCCCATAAGTGTCTTGAGGGCAAGAACTGTCTTTTGCCTCTATATCCACATTTAGCATAATGCCTGGCATATATTAGGCACTTAATAAATATTTATGAAATGAATTGGTTTAATTAAGCATTTAGAACTTAAATCTGCACTAAGACTTTGGGGATGCCTTGTATATTTACATGTTGCCTCCAGTGCCTGACACAGTATGTAGTACATAGCAGGCATTTAAATTCTCGTTGACTAATTGACTGGTCAACACCTCACAGAGACATATAATATTTGGTTTGGGAATGCTGAGATTGTGTGAGGGTGTAATGGGAATGCAAATTTGGAAGATCTTCCCTGCCCCTAGGCTAAAGTGCACCTGAAGCCTGGGGTGGGAGGCTTGTTTTTCAGTAGATACTTCTTGATTGGCCGGTGGGTCCAGAAGGTTGTTACATTCTCTGAGCCAGGAGAAGGCTATATAAGCCCTGATGTGAGGCTTTGTTTGGGGGCTCACTTTGAGAAGTGTTCTGTGATTTGATCTGTATTCTGGGAAGCCGTTGTCCAGGGCCCCCCTGGCTTTGAAAAACCCAGATGTTGAAACCCAGATGTTGACTGGGTATGGATGTAATGGTTGGACAGTTTGGAAATCTGTCTACTTGATCTGTTTCTGTCTTGATAATTCTGCCTGTATGCTTTGAAGTTCGGGGTGCTGACCTTTTTCCCCTGAACAAGGTAAACGATATATCTCTGACTGATTAAAGTAAGCTTGTTAACCCATTTTGAGTTGCCTTCCTTTATCAAAGCAGATCCAAGAACCTGTGGTGGCAGCAAACCCTGAGGACACTTGGAGTGCTTGCTGCTACAGAGGGCAATTCATATAATAGCCAGCACAGGCCCTGGGAAGGAGCACAAATTGTGAAGGATTTAGCTTCAGATTTTTAGCACCATTTGCAATCTGCATGAAGTTGGACATTGGCCTCTGGGTCTCAGTTCACTCATCTATGATTCTGGAGGGGTGAGAGTAGATGAAGAGGTGTTAATCTTTTTATGTCATACACCTCTTGGGCAGTTTGGGGAAGCTGAAGGACCCCTTCTCAAAGTAATATTTTTAAATGCATAAAACATATAAAATTACAAAGGAAACTATTTTTAAATGTTATCTAAAAATAAAAAATGTCCAGAGACCCCGAGATAAAAGATTCTAAACTACATGACCCCTGGAGGGTCTTTCAGTTTTAAATATTCAATCCTATGATTCTTCAACCTCTTGACTTTTTTTTTTTTTGCCTTTTGGAAGGCAATTGGGGTTAAGTAACTTGCCCAAGGTTAGACTAGTTTGTGTGTGGGTGTTAAGTGTCTGAGGCCAGAACTGAACTCAGGTCCTCCTGACTCCAGGGCTGACACTTTACTCACTGTGCCACCTAGCCGCCCCTGATTCTTCAACCTCACACAAAATTTTGGGGGAAAAAATTGGATATTTAGTCAGAGGCCTTGAGCTGCATTCTAGGTTATACCACTTACTACCTATGTGACCTCCGGCAAGTGCCATAAACTCTCTGGGGCCCACTTGTCTCATTTTTTCCAATAAGGGAGCTGTATGTGATGACCCCTAAGGTCCTTCCCAAATCTAACTCCTACAGCTCTCAAAACTCATGTTCTTATGACCCTCCTGCCAAATCTACTAGAAAAGAAAAGGCATCTCTCTGCTACCGCCTCCCATGGATGAATGAATGAATTGTGTTTCCAAGAGATTTATTCCAAAAACAAACCAATGTCTTTGACAAAATTACCTATGCTATTCCCCACCCCCATTAGTACAGATAACTGAACTATATGATTTGAAGTCTAAATATTATTTCTATGTAATGGAAGAAGAGGTTGGCACAGTTGGGTTATTTCTCACATTTCAGAGATGAACAAGCTAAACAGAGGGGTTAAAACAAAAGGACTATAAAACAGAACCAGAACAGCATCTTGCCCATGAGGGATCTCAATAAATGCTACTCCGGGTATTTACTTGCTTAACAAGACTACCGAGGAGTATGGTAATTAGACAATCTCTGTAAAGTGCTTTGTCTGAGCAGCAAAACAATCGCTAATCATTTTTTTATCTATTATATCACCAGAAAAAATATTTATTCTTGAAATAAGTGCCATGGGAAATATGATTATGATCCTGGAGAATACCCCAATGGAAGCCATAAACCAGCAGCACATTTCTTTCCTCCTACTGTCTGGGCTCTGGTGACATCCTATGGCAGAAAGTGAAACCTAGAAAGGTATTTCTGCTTCTATATCACAGAGGCTTTCTCTAAGAGTTCCCTTTCCCCCATGATTTACTTTAGCTTCAGGTACAGAAAATATAGACCAGATTATTAACACATGCTATTATATTAATCTTCCCCAATTTCACACCTGAGCTGGTAACTCACAGGTCTCTCTGATCCCATTTTTCTCCTGGTTAGCTGATGTAATACAAGATAGCCAAGAATAGCTATTCTCTGATCTCCCTTATTAGTACCTATCTAAAACTTTAAATATTCATGACCCTGTTTCCTGGGCCAAAGGGATAGTTCTTAATCCATCAAGAACTATGTGAGCACTGGCTCACTTTAGAAACTGAATCCAAGTTAACATTTCTGACCAGAGTCAGGGGCAATTGAACATTTGCAAGGTTATGAGCCCCAATTCAATAATGTGTTTTATTAGACTAATTTTAAATGGTTTTCTAAATTTGGGCAAGGTCTGACTGCTGAAAGGCATGCTTGCTGATATATGAACAGAGAAACGTCTATCTATAAACTGTAAGAGACCATCAGTAATGGGTATGGTGGATCAGCTGAACCCATTATGACCAGGCTACCAACAAGGGGGAATGGGGAAAGGAGTCATTCTCACTCCCCTGCTTGTTAACTGTCACCCCAAAAGTACAGAAGGAGACTCTTTCATTTAATGCATATGACAATGGTAGAAGTGGCTGGAAATGTGAAAAGCAAACAAAAAATTGTAACCTAGAAATGATGTAGGAAAATAGGAGGGTTCTGAAAGAGGATATTTGGAGGTGGAACATACCATATCTTACAGGGTGGGATGGTCGCTCTTCATCAATAAATATATTTATCTTTTGTTGACTCTTTTTATTATGTTCACCCCAAATGGTGTTCCAAACACTTTCCTTAGTTCTCAACCCCAGTGAGGCCGACTTTACTATCAACTGATGATCTTTGGCATTTATTACAATACGTGGTACATAGTAGGTGCTTAATAAATGTTTATTGATTGATTGACTGACTGACCTTGCCTCCTCCTTTACTAAGAAGATAAGAGGTTATCCAATAGGAGCTCCTTTATCTTCTCTCACCTTACTCAAAAATCTTCAGTGGTTTATTGGTAACTATTGGAAAAATTCTAAATTGTTCACTCTATCTTTTAAGTGCTTCCAGAATATGATCCAAACTTATCTGTCCAGCCTTAGCTCTAATTCTTCTCCCATATATAATGTTCTATGCTCCAGCTAGCCTGATCTGTTTTCTGGATGTGGACTCTGCTTTCCTCCTTCTTCTTCTAGAAAGACCTTCTCGCTACATCTCTACCTCTATCACTTTCAAGGTCCAATTCAATTAACACTTCCTTCGTGAAACCTACTCTGATCACCCCATTGAGATGTGACCTCTCCTTCATCAGAATCACCTATTCAACCTAGGCAAATGGCACTTATATTCTGCCTTGCACTATTTTTTGTGCACACCTGGCTCACCTCCCTCTACATTCGTTGTTATTTTAGAGTATAATCCCCTTGAAGGCAAGAATTGTAACTCACTCATATCTGACTCCTCCCCTACCCCAGCAACTAGAGGAGCAAATTGTACATAGGAGATGCTCAATCATCTTTTGCCAAATTGGATGAAATGTCACAGATCCTAAAGATAGCATTGTAATGAAATTCCAGGATATAACCAATATGTGCTGATGTGAAGAAATCATGATATATCAGTGTTTCAAAACAAAATGATGACCTATTTAAAAGCATTTTTTTAATGTATGTTCTTTTAAAAATAAAAGGTATTAGGGGCGGCCAGGTAGCACAGCGAGTAAGAGCACCAGCTCCAGTGTTGAGAAGACCTGGAGATCGAATCCCAGGCTCAGACACTTAGCACCCACCCAGAAATAACTGGCCGTGTAACCTTGAGCAAGTTACTTAACCCTGATTGCTTAAAAAAAAAAACAAAAAAAATAAAAGGTATTATTCCTTTATGGATTATTTCAATACTGTAATTATTTTTACTGTAATTTATTTTACTGTAATTATTTTACTGTAATCTCATTGATACAGGGAATTCCTTTAATCAATTCAGGTTGCACCCACCTTGTGCAATTCTTTTCCATGTTTTCCCAAAGATGTTCCACAGAATATCTACTTAACATTTTTGACATCTTTACCTTAGATTTTTTTTCACATAAATCAAGCTGTATATCTGTTATTTCTTACTCTCAATATAAGGCCAGCTCACCCCCTTCCCGGATCACACATTTCCTTGAAGACATCTTTTACAAAATTTCATAGACTTAGGTCAAAATTGTAAATATTATACAATCTACTCTCCATGTTCTCTGAGTGACCCACAAATTTTATTCTATAGTGTGATGTTCCAAGGTTTGAAATCATAAAGCATTGTTGAGATGATATTTTTGTTTAAAAAAAAAAAAGATGAATCTTTACATCAGAGAGTAGTTTGGGATTGCTAGAAGTACTATCTTACTAATTATAATACATCTCATACTCCTGTTCCTCCTCTTCTTCCCATTCAATTCTTTGCCCACTAATATTCAAACACTTTGGACTGGTCATCGAATTATTACATTGCTGATTTAATGATTTAAATTATAAGTATCTTTCATCCATTTAGTTTTTCTTATGTAGATTGTTAGGCTAGTCTCTTTCAAGCAACTGAGGATCTCATTAAAATAATCCATATAAAGCACTTTGTAAATCTTAAATAATCTTTTTTAAATTTTTCTTTGTTTCACAAGTTTCCACACACACAAAAATAAAATCATCACCTGATGGCTAATTTATTAGGAATGAGCCTCTCTTTATTTAGCCAGATTGATCTTTGAACTATAGACTCCGTATATCACCAAGACTATACTGTGGAAACTTTCTAGCATGACAGACCCTGGCAGAATGTACTACCTACAAGAATAGACTTCTAGAACCCACAGTAAAACCTGAAGCACAATTAGACAATGAAGAAGAACTTTATGAAAAAAAAAATTACAGAATGAAATTTAAAACAATAGTTTTAAAAATTAAAAGTTGGTTTTATTAGAAATCTCTGTTAGAAACTTGGATAAAAAATTGACACAGGCCTTCAATAACAGTTGGGGGAAAAAATTATATGCTTAAATCAAAAATGTCCAATGGGAAAAGGAAGTTAGGCCTTTTATTCTGAGAGGATAAAATTATTTCCTTCTGATAGGAAAAAGATTTTCAAGATATTTGTAATGCTGGTAGGCATACTTTGGCTGCCATTTTTCTCTTCCTATTTTTGCCAAGTTACAAAGCCATTTTCATTTTAGTACCTAAGTCAGCACAAAGAGCTAGAGAAAGACTGAATTCCCTTGCTAGGGTAGTAAGGGATTTAACTGGGATAACTAAGAGAACTTAATGGTTTTTCTCAAATTGGTTGTAAGTTGTTTTTTATTATTTTTTGTCCCAGTCTGTGATTGGATTAATGTAATGAACTTCCCAGTGAGGAAATTTCTACAAATGCAGATTGGCAGCTGTCCTGCAATGTATAGTTAAAAAAAATTTCTCTTAATAGGGCGGATAGGTGGCACAGTGAATAGAGCCCCGGCCCTGGAGTCAGGAGGACCTGAGTTCAAATCCAGCCCCAGACACTTAAAACAAAAACTAGCTGTGTGACCTTGGGCAAGTCACTAACCCCAATTGCCCTCCAAAAAAAAAAAAAGGCAAAAAATTTCTCTTAAAAGTTGGATAAATGGATTTTTGATGTCAACTTGCCCTTAAATCTACAAGTGTGAAAACCACTAGTGGGTCCCATATATGCCAATGGGTTTCTGCCATTAATAAAAAGTTCTGGATGAGTATGAAGTTGGATTCTATTTACATCTGCGTGGAAAAACCAGGGTTAAACTAAGTTCTGGTTAATAAAATTGAAGATTAAGGAAAAGGCAATTATATATCTGTAACTCAGCATAAAGCACAATTCCTGGCATGTAGAAAGTACTTAATAAAGGCTTTTTAACTTGATTTGTATTCCTTTAAAACTTCTCTAAACTAAAACATGGTTTTAACATTACCAAATTATAAATTAATTTTAAATGATTTGCTACTTCAGTAAAAATTACTCATAGAAAAAGTATAATTAATAGGGATAATTTATTAATGCTCATTCTCAATTACTGGTTCTTTATAGGAACCCTTGCTACTTGTACCATATAGCCATAGTTCAAGTTATTAATATAGTAACAGTGACCTGAATTGCAGATATAGATGAGAAAATGCAAGCTCAATCCTGCAAGATGATAGAAAAAAATCACAGCTGACACATGTTAAAAGATATTACTTACAAATTCAAAAGATTCTTAAAATGTAACAGGTAAGACTGTTCTTTTTAAATACAGTTTTATATTGTGGGGATTTTTTAAAAAATATATCTGTTAAAACATATCAATCTGTCCTCCTAAGAACAGGATCTGGTGAAAAGCTCAGGATGTCTGTTAATACAAGAAAAGAATTATTTTCCCAGGTAAGAATATTCTTGAGTAAAAATGACTAATTCAAATGGCATTGCTTCCTCTAATATATCCATGTAGTGGTTTTCAATTTTGCTTCCTGGGATGTCAGACATTTGAGAGAGTAAAAACTGATGCTGGAAAGGGACTGTGGCCTCAATTTCTGTCAAGATAAGAGCTTGTCCTTGCCTTGTCCCTGGGTTTGTCCAATCACGTCACAGAGATGAGCACAATTCCATTTCAAAAATTAATTTAATTCTGAATATGCTTCAACAAACATGTGAACATGGCAACAAAACCCCAACTAACTCTGAAAACATAAATGAATCCTGATTTTATGAACTCAGATTTTGCACAAAGCTTCTTTTAAAATCATACTTTTATAGAGATTTACATAGAAAGTGGTGATATAAACATGGGGCCTTTCTTTTTATCATTAACTTCTTCAGATGTGCCTAGTAGCAGATACTCTTTGTCAAAGGGTATAGGCATTAATCACTTTCTCTGCATAATTCTAAATGGTTTTCCAAAATGGTTGAGACAATTCACAGCTCTACCAACCATACCAACTTAGTGTGCCCATCAAGTAGGAAGTTCTAAAAATGCAAAGAAACTATGCATGTGATAAAGAAAAGCATAGGAAGAAATCACCAAAACTGATGCAACGGGAAGTAGAACCAAGAATACAAAATATACAATGGCTACAACAAAGTAAATGAAAAGAACAATAAAATAACAAAAACAGAAGGCTGTGAAAATACAATGACCAAGTTTGGTCCCAAAGAAGATATGAGAAGGCATCTCCCCAACTCCATTGCAGAGGTGAGGGTGTATCAGACATTTCAGGTGTTAGTTTTTTTTAATAAAGTATTTAGTTTTGCTGAACCATTTTGTTTATTTTTTTGTTATAAAGGATGACTAGAGGGGGAAGAATGGGAAAATATGTGATGTAAAAACAAACAATCTTAAAAAATATGTGTTTTTTAAAACCAGATGTTTACACAAATTTTTTTTTTCCAGGAGCGCCACAGTTTAACATCTATCTGTAAATATTTAAGTCATCATTAACTTAGAATCACAGAATATTCAGGCTACAAGTGACCTTTGTCCAATTCCCCTTATTTTACAAAGGAAAAACTGAGGTGCAAAGTTGGGAAATGACAGGGTCACACAGCTGATCTTTGAAAGAGTTGGCACTCTTTTCAGAAGTTTGGGAATGAAATGGGAGTGTTAGGCATTTCCCTCTACCAGAGGGTGTTCAAGCACAGGCTAGATAACCACTTGTCAGGTTTGTTGCTAAGAGGATTCTTCCTAAGGTACACTTTTAGCTGGAGGGCCTCTGAGGTCCCTCCCAAAACTGAGATTTTGTTACTGCATTTGCCTCAATTGGAGCAACCCAGGAATTAAAATGTATGGAGGAAAGCCTAAGTCAGTGAAGAGGGCATTAATCTTATCAGAAGGCTTGTGTGAGAAATAAAATTTTCTTTGATCACCAATAAGCAAGGGGAGATATTCCTTGACTGATATACAATTACTTCATGATAATGTGACCCTATTCAAGAGTTCATAACTCTTTTTTTAATCACAAGACCCTTTCTGTAATCTGATAAAACCCACAGATTCCTCAGAAAATTATTTTTAAATGCATAAAATATATAGTATTTCAAAGGAAACCAATTATACTAAAACAGTTATCAATATATTGTTTTAAGGAAACAAGTTAATGGAACTCAGGTTAAAAACCCCAGCCCAACATGGTGTAGCCTCCAAAATACAACATAGGTTTGCCTTGGAATCTGGTCAATGGCATCTCAATAGCAGAAGTACAAAAACTTGTAATAAAGTCTCATCTATATAACACACTAAATTACCACAAGGATGATCACTTAGGCAAGCAAGGTTCCAACACTTCATGGAGCATAAATTGTGTGAGAGGTGTGAGATGTGAGAGCTTGTTGTTGCTTTCATAAGGGATTATAACCACATGGCAGTAAATCACTAATTGCCTAATCCCTAACTCCAAAATTGGAAACCAAAATAATATTAACAATTGCTATTCTTGCTCAGTTGTGTCTGTCTCTTAGTGACCCCATAGGGGTTTTTTGGCTCATTTTACAGATGAGGAAACTGAGGTAAAGAGGGTTAAGTGACTTGCCCAGGGTCACATAGCTAGTAAGCATCTGAGGCCAGATTTGAACTCAGGTCTTTCTGACTCCAGATCCAGTGGTCTTTCCACTGTACCCCCTAGATGCCCCTAACATTAACAATAATAACTCCAAAGTAATTGCTAGGAATGGTTAAGAATTTCTAGAAATTACCAGATATCTTTTGGGATTTCTTTTGTTTTTGTTTCTTATTAGGGAAGGACAAAGGAAAAGAGCAAAGTCTTTCATTTTTAGATTGTTCCTGTCTATTTTCAACTTCCTACAAGTCAAGTAAGCAAGCATTTATTAAGCTCTTGTTATAAGCTAGGTGCCTCCATAGATACAAAGTTAAAGCAAAAGTGTCTGCCCTCAAAGAGTTCACATTCATGTAGATGAATCATAAATTTCAGAAATGGACGGAAGCTCAGTTCCATCAAAGGGCTGCACTTGAGGACCTAGAGGGCCACATGTGGCCTCAAGGACAAAAGTTCCCCATCCCTGATCTAGTGTAAGCCATAACTGAAAAAGAATCCCCCCCACAGCATACCTGATAGACACTCATCCAACCAATGAAAGGAAAATGACTAATCACAGACAGAGCCATAAATACTGTTAAGTAGCTGTGATTATTAGAACTTTTCCTGATATGAAACCTAAATTTACTTGTTTGGAACTTCTGCCTATATTCTTGGGTCTGTCCTCTGAAGCAAAACACAAGTGTAATCCCTCTTTTACATGACCACCTTCCAAATGCTTGAACAAAACATTCCTGTCTCCTCCGGAGTCTTTTCCTGCCTAGTTAAACATTCCCATTTCCTTTATCATATTCTCAAAGGGCATGGATTCAAGGCCTGTTACCATTCTACCATTCTCTGGATATTCACCAGCTTAAAAAAAATATACTTCTTATTCTCCCAGAATTGAGCACCTTAGTCTAGATAAGAGTCTGACAAAAGCAGAATAAAATTATATGATTAACTCCTCATTCCTCAGTCATGTCTCTTTTGGCACATCCCATGATTGTGGTTTTTTGGCTGTTTGTTCATACTGAATTTGCAGCCCAATAAAAGCTGCAGATCTTTTTCAGTGTTTTATAGGAGACTTTGCAAGAAAGTAAATCTTTTGGCCAAGAATAACGATAACAAAAACTATAATAATACCTAACATTTATATGTATCTACTATGTGCCAGGCACTATACTAAGTTCTTTACAAATATAATCTTATTTGATCCTCACAACAACCCTGGGAGGTAGGAGCTATTATTATAATCCCCATTTTACAGATGGGGAAACTGAGGCAAACAGCCGTTAAGTGACTTGACCAGGATCACACAGATAAGTGACTGATTCTAGATTTGAACTTGGGTGTAATGATACCTAGAAGCAGTTTGATTACTTTTCATCCCTTCTCTAGTTTTAAGATTCTGAGGAAAAAAACTTTTTAGTTAATGTTCAGTTTTCAGTCATGTTCAATTCTTTGTGACCCCATTTGGGATTTTCTTGGCAAAGTTACTAGAGCGGTTGGCCATTTCCTTCTCCAGTTAATTTTACAGATGAAGAAACTGAGGCAAACAGGATGAAGTGATTTGTCCAGGATCACACAGCTAGGAAGTGTCTGAGGTCAGATTTAAACTCAAGAAGTGTCTTGACTTCAGACACAGCACTCTATCCACTCTGCCATCTTGCTGCTCCCAGGAAGGAACTACAATACTACCAAAAAAATTATGGAACTAAGAGATACATTGTTTGATGACTGCCTTGGTATTACCAAAAACAAAAATAAAACAAAGTAGCAAAATAAGTCATCTCCTTATTCTAAGTATAGAGATTGGGGAAAATAGTTGGATTTTTGAGGAGAGAAAAAGGTTTAATACAGTATAGTAGAAAACAATATGGGAAGATAATGAGAGTAATACTAATAATAATAGCCAGCATTTATATAGCACTTTACGGTTTGCAAAGCACTTTACAAATATAATCCTCACAATAACCCTTGGATGTAGGTTTTATTATCTCCATTTTACAGGTAATGAAACGGAGGCAAACGGTATTAAGTGACTTGCCTAAGGTTACATAGCTAGTAAGTTTCTGGGGCTAGATGTGAACTGAGGTCTTCTGGCCTCTGCTTTATCCGTTGTACCACCTTGCTATTCCTAGAGTACAGTACAGGGATGGCTGTAACTGCAGCCCAGCTGAGATTATGTACCATAAATTTTTAGCAGGTGAAATTAAGTCAATTTTGTGTCTTTCTGAAATGTTACACAGCATCCTAGGAACAGAAGCAGAGAAGTCAGATGATTGCGGGCATGACAGGATTGAGGATTACAAGTTGGATTATAGGTCTGTAATGACAGAAGGTCAGGGGTAAATGAGGGTTTCCAGGATGCTGCCTAGTGAATCACTAAATCTAGGGTTAAGACTGAGTATGAAATCAATTGAAACCATACTGCAGTAAATGCGTTAAAGAAAAGGTAAGCTTTAAGGGACAGGAGGCTAAATGGCCGTGGAGACAAATGGACAATCTTAGAACTTAGAAGCTGAAGTTCTTGAGTTCTTCTAGTCTAAAACATTCATTTTCCAGAGAAGGAAACTGAAACCTATGGTCACCTAGGTAGTAAGTAGAAGATCCATATTAAAATACAGGATCTCTACCATTCATATCTGTGTGGCTTTGGGCAAGGCTTCTAATAGTAATCTTAGCCAATATCTAGAGGGCACTTGCAGAGTGCTAATAACCATTCATTTGTTTGCGTCATTGTTGTTATTTAGTTCTTCCGTTGTGTGTGACTCTTGTTGACCCCATCGGGCACACCAGGCCCTTCTATCTTCCACTATCTCTCAAAGTCTGTCCAAGGTCATGTTCGTTGTTTTCATAACTATACATCTCATCCTTTGCCAAATCCTTTTCCTTTTGTTTTGAACCTTTCCCAACATCAGGGTTTTTTCCAATGAGTCTTATCTTCTCACTATGTGGCCAAAGTATTTAAGCTTCAGCTTCAGTATTTGACATTTCAGTGAATAGTCTGAATAAATTTCTTGAAGTATTGACTGATTTGATCTCCTTGTTGTCCAAGGGACTCTCCAAAGTCTTCTCCAGTACCGCTGTTCGAAAGTGTCTACTCTGTGACTCTCAGTTTCCATATAGTTCAACTCTCATAGCCATACATTATTAATGGAAAAAAAAAATAGCTTTGACTATATGGACTTTTGTGGACAAGGCGATGTCTCTGCTTTTTAGTATGCTGTCCAGGTTTGCCATATCTTTCCTTCCAAGGCACAAGCATCTTTTAATTTCATGGCTGCAGTTGCCATCTGCAGTTATCTTGGTGCCCAAGACTATAAAATCTAACACTGCTTCCATTTCTTCTCCCTCTATGTGCCAGGAAGTGATGGAACCAGTTGCCAAATCTTAGTTATTTTGATGTTAAACTTCAAGTTGGCTTTTATACTCTCCTCTTTCACCCTAATCAAGAGGCTTCTTGGGGCAGCCAGGTGGTACAGTGAGTAAGAGCGCCGGCCCCAGCATCGGGAGACCCGGGATCAATTCCAGCCTCAGATACTTGGCTCCCACACAAAAAATAACTGGCCGTGTAACGTTGAGCAAGTTATTTAACCCCAATTGCTTAAAAAAAAGAGGGTTCTTGATTCTTCTTCACTTTCTGCCATCAGAGTGGTATCACCTGCACACCTGAGATTGTTGGCATTTCTTCTGGCAACCTTAATTCTGACTTTTGGTTCATCCAGCCTGGCATTTCACACGATATATGCTGCATTTAAGTTTAAAAAAATAAGGCAACAATATGCACCCTTGTCATATTCTCAAACCAATCAGTTCTTCCATGTTCAGTTCTGTTTCCTCATGGCCCACATACAGGTTTCTCAGGAGACAAGTAAGATCACATCTTTAAAGACTTGCCACATTTTGTTGTTATCTACACATTCAAAGACTTTAGTGTAGTCAATGAAGCAGAAGTAGATGTTTTTCTGGGGCTCCCTTGCTTTCTCTACAACCAGCAAATGTTGGCAATTTGGTCTCTAGTTCCTCTGCCTCTTCAAAAATCAGCCTGCTCTTTTGGTAATTTTCAGCTCACATATTGCTGAAGTCTAGCTTATAGAATCTTAAACATAACTTGCTTGTGTGTGAAATGAGTGGAATTGTCTGGAAACTGGAATATCATTTAGCATTGGAATATTAACTGATTTTTTCCAATCCAGTGGCCACTGATGAGTTTTCCAAATTTGCTAGAAAATTTAGTGCAGCACTTTAACAACAACATCTTTTAGGATGTTAAATAGTTCAGTTATGATCCCATCCCTACCACCCTTATTGTTGGCAATGATTCCTAAAGTCCACTTCAGCCATTTCCTAATTATAGGATACTACAAGGGGTTGTTTATAGGTTTTTGGTTTTAGAGACTTGCTGTTGTTGGTAACAAGTGAAATTACTATAAATGTTTTTTACAGCTATATCTTTTTTTTTTCTTTCAGTAATATCCTTAGGGCATAACCCTAGTAGCAAAATCACTGGATGAAAAGGTAAAACCAGTTTCATGTTCTACTGCCATATTGCTTTCCAAAAGGCCAACTTACATCTCCTCCAAGCAGTATAATAGTGTGCTTTTTCTAAGTCCTGCCAACACTGAATTTTATCATTGGAAATTATCCTTACCAATTTAATAGCTATAAAGTGGAACTTTATAGTTGTTTTAATATACATCTTCTGATGATTAGAGAGGAATAGGCAACTTAAGGCAGGTAGATAGCACAATGGGATAGAGCCTAAGAAATGGAGTCAGGAAGTCCTTAACTCAAATTCTACTCCAGATACATATTAGCTGTGAGGTCCTAGGTAAATCACTTAACCTTTCATTGCCTCACTTTCCTCATCTCTACAATGGAAATGATAATAATAGTACCTAATAATAGGATTCATAGAGTCATTATGAAAATCAAATGAGTTAAGAAATTAAAGCCCTTTGCAAACATTAAAGTGATACATAAATGCTAGCTGTTATTATTACTGTGGGTTTTTTTTTCTTATGGATCATATCCTTGGATCCCTTCATCTACTGAAGAATAGCTTTTACCCTTATAAATTTGCTCTGCTAACTATTTAAGAAGATCTGCCTTGATACATACTGACTGTATGACCCTGGACAAGTCACTCTGGGGATCTCAGTGCCCCAGACAACTCTCTAAAATTATAAACTGCAGAAAAGATGCATAGCTCTACAGCTAGAGGAAGCTTCCTCACCTGGAGCTCCCTGGAGCTATGAGGTCACAGGTCCAGTAACACACATGCATGCATGTGCACACACACAGTTAAAAGATACATGTGACATGGAATATCTCAGACTATATTCCGCTGCAAATGAAGCAAATTCAAGTGAAAAAGGAATAACATTTTACTATAGCCATCTTTCCTAAGGAACATTTGAAAATACTAAGATGATAATGATTTATGTTTGTAATGCACAAGGTTTTTCTGAGGAACAGTTGAAAATACTTAGTGAACTTATGATGATTTATATGTGCAGTATACAAGGTCCAGAACACAGAGAAGAAATGGAAATTGGGACAAAAGGACCGTAACCAATTAGTATTATTCAAAGAAACATAGTTTTTGCCCCCTGTATTCTATCAGTGATAGACTAAACACTCTCAACAGCTTTAGATTCATTCGATGACCACTTTCTATTCACAGAAAAGCTTTTATTTTTTCCTGAAAACTGAAAGGGAATTTCTAAAAGGCAGAGATGTTATTATTTCAATGCTCCAAGGATCTGTTATTTCACTTGTTTAAAAACTTCCAACACCAACATAGATCACAGGCCCTCTATGCCGCCTTAGACAATCTTCATCAATTCCTGTGGCTCAAAGACTGACAACATGTTGGTCAGTCTTCTGGGATTAAGCCTGTCCAAATGTGGGCAGACTATTCCTTGGATAACATACATGAATACCAAAAGCTCTCAAACTTGGTAAAACCAGACAGATTAAATTTCACTATCACAGTCCTCTAAAACTCGGGGCCACTTCCATACCAATGAGGGAATTAGATATTATAACAGTATTTCTAAGGTCCATGAAATCAAACATTAGTTGAATAATAATAAGAGATAAGAGCATTTTAAAGTTTTCACAGTGCTTTGCACACATGATCTCATTTGAGACAACAATCCTGTAAGACAGGTAAGACAGATTTTTATATACCCTCATTTTTTACACACACCCAATTTCAATATGCATTTGGGGAGGTATCTTACCGGGCTTGTCCATCTCTCCATGTATTATGTGAGAGAGTCAATAAAGATGAATTGGACCAAAAGTCGAAGAAGAAGAAGACAGTGAACTGGATAGTGTTCAGGAAATTGCAAAGCTCCTTTTACTCAACCCATGAAAACAAAAATTGATCCATTTCTAAAATACTAAAATTCTACCCATGTAGCTACATGGCAACAAGGCATGGAACACAACTGCCTTGGAAGAACTAAAAATTAATATCACACAGAGGACAATGGAGAGAGCACATGGTTTGGGGAGGGGGGCATGAGCAAGTTATGATGTATAATCAATGAGGGACTTCAAAAAAAATCAGAAATAAGAGAAAAAAGAACCTAATAAGAAGAGAAAATGGATTGGTCCCAGAGAAAGAATAAGAGATTACAATTAGATAGCCTAAGTGTTCCATATGGCATATTCATAATGTCAAGAGGAAGTATGGAAGGTCTCCAGTACGTTAGAAAGACCAATTTATGCATACATACAGCCAAGAGCCACACAGGATGGGCAGGTGTGGGTGGATTGCAATCCACACCATTCATGGTAAAAGCTTAATTAATGAGATCATATATTCATCTGGGTACTTACATAAAATGATACAGAGATTTACAGTGATTAAAAGGTCTGTCCATGGTTACGCAGCTACACTGACATCAGAAGGAAGTTTTGAACAAGACTGTCCAGCCTCAAAGTCTAGCACTCTGTCCCCATACTATACTGCTCATCATAATCAGAGTGAATTCTTATCTAGGTTATATTTCTAAGCAGTAAATACATTTTGCTTTTCATCTCCCTCTTTTATTTTTTTAAGAATGGGTCTCCCCATCTTACCCAGGCTGGAAGTGCAGGAGTCTACTTTTGATGGGCTTGATCCCACTACTGATATAACTTGGAAGCTCTGACCTGAACTCCTGGGGGTTCACTACATTGATGCTATATAGATAACCAATCACAGAGTCTATTGTAATTTAGAACTCAGGAGTTCAAGAGACCCAGGAAGCTCAGCCTCCCCCTACAACCTCCCAAGCTGAAACTACAGTCATAAGTCACCAGACCCAGCCTATCTTCATTTTTATGTTTTCCAAGTAATGGAATATGGAGGAAGGTCATGGTTAATTATAATGTTAAGAACTATATACCCCAATACAAAAAGGGTTGATGTGCCAAATTTTCAAGTAAACCATACAATCATATTATGTTTTGTCCATTCCAATTCACTAATGCAACAGCAGATTCACAGATTGGTTATTCTAAACAATTAAGACATGCTATCATAAAAGGTGAAGTTAACACTGTTCAAAAATAGCTATCGTGGGTCTTGATCTGCTAAAATGATTAACAGCTCCATCTTAAAGATGATCCCACTTCTAAACACGTGATACCCCTGTGATTTCGGGGCACAAATCCCTCTATCCATCAAACTAAATGGAAGGGTTGCAGAGGTTAATAGAGACAGAGTATCTGTAATAGACTTCTGCGTTTCATTCTACACTCAATATACTCCAATGATCATTGAGCTATTTGTAATGTTCTTATGAATCAATGCTCCCTTCCTGTTCAAGAGAGGCTATAGCTATTGTGTGAAACAATAAAGCTTACCTTTGCAAATCCTCATCAAGCTTATCTGATGATTAAATCTATGTGTGGCTTCATAAACAATTGAGGCGCAAGCATAATCTTAATTAGATGCTCAAATGGCTCTGCTAAAATACCCAAATAAAATGTTAGCAAATACAAAAGCAACCTGCAGCCAATTTCCCTAACATCAGTCCCTGTTACCGTGAAGCAATTTTTTTTTTCACTCAGTTGCATATCCATCATTTGATGCAGACTCTTGGCCAGGAATAGCAGTGGAAGAAAAAATAAAAATAAAAGATTGCAGAAATAAACTTTGGATCTAGTTCCTCAGTAAAGCACCACACATATTTCTATAGATTCTATGTTGTAATGATGTTACAGGAAGCAGAACCTTTTCTGACCTTTCAAAAGATCTCAGAATCCTGCTGCCCTACTGCTCAAGGGAGATCTAACCAAAAAATAAAATAAAATTTCACACAGCTGGCTCCTAATAATTTCACATCAACTCATTCCACTTTTATCTCTGAAACAAAACAGTCTTCACAGTATCTCTATGGCTAATCAAATTCTATATTTTCCCCTTTGGAGGGGAAGACAAGGTAGCCTAATGAAAAGAACAATGGATGTAGAGTCAAAAGAGCAAAGTTGAAATCTTGGCTCTATTACTTACTCCCTCTGAAACCCTGGGCGAGTAACTTCATTTCTCTAGGCCTCAGTTTCCTCATCTGTAAAATAAAGAGGAACTAAATGGCCTCTAAGGTTCCTTCCCACTTAATATTTATGATCTTTGAGAGAGCAGGGACTGTCATTTTGTCTTTCTTTGTAACCCTGATTCTACTTGGTCCACTGGCTGACATACAGATACTTATTTAATATATGCTTGTTGACTTAGTATATTTTGTAAATTTTTATGCCTCCTCCCCAAAAAAGGATTTCTCTGCAGCAGGATCATTAGATGACAGACATACAACATATTTCATCATTGGGTCCACATGCAAAGACTTTCTATGTTGGTAGGAACTTCTCCCAATGTCTATTTCTACTGATGGTACCACCATGTTCCTAGACTAATCAGATGCAAAGTCTTGTCTGTTTTCTCTTTCCAACATTCTTTGAATCTGTCCCTTTCTCTTCGCTGACCACCACCTTAATTCAAGTCCTCCTCACCTTTTAACACTGTACAGTAGAAAGATTCCTGGATTTGAAGACGGAAAAAAAATTTGAATCCTGACTTCATCACTTATGTGAACTTGAGCAGGTTACCTACCCTCTCTCAGTCTTAATTTCCTCATCGGTAAAATGAGGGGTTGGGACAGGGGTTGACCTCCACGATCTAAATCTATGATCCTATGATTCTGCTGGCCTCCATACCACCAGCCTCTCCCCAATCCAATCTTTCTTTACACAGCTGCCAAATTAATCAACATACGTGTCACAGTCCTGGCTGAGAAATCTTCACCATCTCCCTGTTGCCTGTTCGATAAACTACAGAACCCTCAGATTATTACTGAAAGCCTTCCAAGTCTCCTTTCCAATCTCATTTCACATTGTTCCCCTTCTCCAGCTTGACATTTTAGCCAGCAGGGTTTCCAGCTATTCCTCAAATTGGGCACAAAGTCTCACTTCTATCCTCGTGCCTAGGATATGTTCTTTCCTCATTTTTAGATTTCAGAATCTTTCTCTTTCTTCAAGGCACTATCTTTTCCCTGAAGCTTTCCTTGGTCCTCCAATTAAAGGTGCTCACTCTTTCCTCATATTTTCCCAGAGAACTTTCTCAGAATGCTAACAATGACAATATTATAAAAGCTGACTTTTTTTTTTTTAGTACATTGAGGTTTGCAAATTGCTTTACATACTTTTATCTTGTTTGATCCTAACTGGATATTTTCTTTTGATCTTATCACTGCCCACCTTGCCTTTTACTTCCCCCAATGTGCTTTTAAACTACCTAAGGGTAAGGTCTGTGCCATAGTTTGTTCTTTATATCCTCGTTTCGTAGCAGAGTGTATTATATACAGTAGGGACTAGATAGATGTTTGTTGATGAACAAGCACTTATTAAGCCTCTACTAATAGTGAGACAACTGTACTAGGCAAGGTGCTAATGAATGAGCTGTCAGGTCTTGTGTTTTGCTAGAATAGTCAAGGAGAAGCAGAAGGGAGGGGAGAAGATACAATATACATATTATATCATACTATTCATTTTCTGTCATACTGAGTGGGAAATACCTGTTTCTTCAATATTTTAGCAATATTTATATTTATAGAGTAGAACCCTATTAGGTAAAATATCATTATTGTTGTTTCAGTCGTGTGTGACTCTTTGTGACTCATTTGGGGTTTTCTTGGCAAAGATGCTAGAGTGGTTTGCCATTTCCTTCTCCAAATCATTTTGCAGATGAGGAAACTAAGGTAAACAGGGTGAAATGACTTGTTCAGGATCACACAGCTACTGTGTGAGGCCAGATCTGAACTCAGGAAAATGAGTCTTCCTGACGCCAAGCAAGGCACTCTATCCACTGCACCACCTAGCTGCCTTAGGTTAAAAAAAAAACATTTTACAAATGAGGAAACTGAGGCTTAGACAGGTTGAATGGAATCCCCTGGCCCATATAACCAGTAAAGGGGGGGAGGGGCCAGGGAATCCAGGTTTCTCCAGTCTCCAAGTTTAGCACTCCTTGCTCTTGAAGACTCAATGATGTCTGCAAACATTAGGTGCTCAATAAATTTTGTTGAATTGAATTAAGTGTTGTTCTGCTCTTATTATGTACCTCAGTCTCTCATATCAACCCCAAATATACTATACATGTATTAACCATCACAAACTAATGCTCCAACATGGAGGTAATCAGAGGCTAGAAGTAGAATTCATGTTCTGGTAGGTCCTAGCTAAAGGCAGGTCTTAGCCAAAAAGGCTTTGAGAGTACAAGCCTAGGGACAGTCTTACCTCATCCAGTGCCCACCATAACTAAATGCAGAGGATCATTATCAGAATGATAATTTTTCTGGTCACTGTTAGGTGGCATGATCAATAGAATGCTGGACTCGGAGTCAGGAAGACCTGACTTTGAATTCTGTTTTAGTCATTTGTTAGTGGTATGACCTTTACCTATTCCTTATCCTCTTAGTCTGTTTCCTCATCTGTAAAGTGAGGGGAAGGACTCAATGACCTCTGAATTACTTTCCAGCTCTAAATCTATGATGCTATGAACTGGTGAGGGAACTCAAGGCTCAGGGGAGTCATGGTGTGGGCAGGTGGAGGGGTTAACTAAAGGGATTAAATCACAGCTCTTTGAAAGTATCCATACAAAGTTAGTAACTATTAAAAGCTTGTAATGCCCTGCTGAATATTCTATAAAGCACAACATATATGATATTATCATTAACAGTTATGCTAAACAGGATATGTCAATTCTCCACAAGGCTTTAGTAGATATAGCTGATCTGAGTTAGAGCAAAACAACACAATTTTAGTCTTCAAGCTCATTTTAGATATACTTTCCTAGAGGCAGATTTTTAGCTGCCTCGTAAAAATTGAGTCTTTTCATTTTTCAAATGTGTCAAGATTGGCGTTGTAAATCCATCTTCTCTCTCAATACGGTGTTCAAGCAGAATCTGAAATTGGATTGCACTTAATTTTGCTCACAAAGACCTGTTCCATAAAGCTTCAGGTTAATTTATAAGACTGAGAATAATCTTAATAGTGCTTCCATTAAATCATCCTCTGAAGCCCTTCTGTAATCCTTGATGTTCTATACTGCATTACCTCTAAATTGGCATCATCTTGAAAAGAAATTGATACAAAGGTTAGGAGAGTGACAAGGCAACTGGTCTTCACTCTGAATGCAAGAAGAAATCTAGATAGATAGACAGACGGACAGATGGAGAGATGGTAGATAGATGGGGAGAGATAGGTGACAGATTGAAAGACAGAAAAACATATAGATGGATAGACAGATAGATAGACAGATGTGAGAAACAGGTAGAGAGATAAATAGATGGATAGAAAATAGATGGATAGAAGATAGATACATAGATAGATGGATGGATGGATGGATAGATAGATAGATAGATAGATAGATAGATAGATAGATAGATAGTAAAAGAGAGAGGCAGGTAGATAGACAGATGGAGAGATGACAGATTGAAAGAGACAGATAGATAGACAGACAGACAGACAACAGATGAAATAGAGAAAAAGACAAGTAGAGAGATAAATAGACAAATAGATGGATAGGTGAGAGATGATAGATGAGATAGAGATGGGTAGATGGATAGAGATGGACAGATGATAGATGAAACAGAAACAAGTAGATAGATGGAGTGGTGATAGAGAGATGAAAGGCAGATATATAATGAGTTTCCAGGAAAGGTCACTAAAACTTCTTAATAATTTTTCTAAGTCAGTAGTAATTCCCAAACTTCACTGATGTGTACGTGTACACCTGGACTTCAATTTCCCTAAAATTTCCCTAAAAGTGACTTATTGTTTTCCTAACATTGTTGATTTTAAAGAACAAATAAAGCAGCGATCCAACACGTGCTCCCCCTTACTTTCCTATTTATGATGTGCTTAAGGGAGCTAAAGTCAAGATCTGAACATAAACTCGAAAAGTCCTTGTTTGCTCTTGTTAAACTTAATGCACACAACAGCAACCCAGCTGCTAAGGTCAGCAGTGTCCCAGCAGCTGGGAAAGGTGAACAATTCCATTCTATGTGTGTGTTGAGTGGCTTGGCTCAGTATCCCAACTGTGCTGACTTTGGATGGGAGGGAGTAAAGTTCCCAATAGCCAGCAAAACTGAACCATATGCTGCAGTAATTAAAGGCTTCCGAGCAAGTTCAGCAGTTGTGGCAGTATTGAAGTAAATGAAAGGCACGCCACACTAAGCCAACATTGACATGTGGAAGGACAGTAATGGTGCCCCTTTGGGTCAGAAAAGGCAGTGGAAGCAGGTTCCAAGCACTCTCACTTAATGCTATTGTACTTAACTCCAGAATGAGCATCACAACTCCTGTTCAAAGCGGGAGTAGGGTGAGGTGAGGGGAGCAGGGAAGGAAGGAAGAGGGCTGAAGGTTAGGAGAGACGAAATATGGGAAGCTTCTATACTCTGTATAACTGTACATTTACCTCCTCCCCTCATTCATTCCTCTTATCAAAAGATCAATGGATTAAGCAATGGAAAAGTTCTTAGAGATCACTCCACTGGCTATTCCTCATGCTTGGAATACATTCCCTACATCATCAAATATAAAATTTTCCCTTTGGCTTTTAAATCCCTTCACAACCCTTCTCCTCCCTACCTTTATAGTCCTCTTACATTTGACACCCCTCCACATACTCAGCTATCCAGCTACACTGGATACAGCTATATTTCACACATGAACCTCCATCACCCCACACAGTGCATTTGCAATGGTTGTCCCCTGTGTCTGGAATGCCCTGTCCTCCCTTCTTACTAATGCTTTACCTTCTCCTTGAATAGGTAAAGGCCTCTTGCAATTTCTGACCTCCTTCAAGGCTCAGCTCAAAATCCCACTTTCTGCAGGAGGCCTTTGCTAGTCCCTCTGAAATTAACTTCTATTTGTCTCAAATGAATTGAATTTTTCACGTGTTGTTACTTCCATCAGAATGTGAGCCCTTGAGAGCGGAGACCCTGATTTTTTTTTCCATTCTTTGTATCCTCAGCTTAGCATAGTGCCTGACAAATGGTGCTACCATAGCAGAACATTAAATAAATGCTTGTTCGAGGTAGTTTTCAGATGAAGAAGTCAAAACTATCTACAGACATATGAAGAAGTGTTCTAAGTCATTTTTGATTAGAGAAATGCAAATTAAAACAACTCTGAGGTAACCTCACACCAATCAGATTGGCTAATATAATAAAAAAAGAAAAATTATAAATACTGGAGAGGATGTGGGAAAATTGGGACACTATTGCACTGTTGGTAGAGTTGTGAACTGATCCAACCATTCTGGAGAGTAATTTGGAACTAAGTTCAAAGGGCAACCATCTGTACATACCCTTTGATCCAGTAATACCACTATTAGGTCTGTATCCTAAAGAGATCATAAAAAAAGGAAAAGGACCCGCAGGTACAAATATATTAATAGCAGCCTTTTTTGTGATGGTAAATATTGGAAATTGAGGGGAAACCAATTAGTGAATGGCTGAACAAGCTGTGGCATATGAATATAATGGAATACTATTGTGCAGTAAGAAAAGATGAACAGGCAGTTTCCAGGAAACACCTGGAAAGATTTGAACGAACTAATACAAAGTGAAATGAGCAGAACCAGGAAAACATTGTACACGGTATCAGCAACATTTTGTCATGACTCAGCTCTTCTCAGTAACACAATGATCCAAGATAAGTACAAAGCACTCACAAAGGAAAATGCTATCCACATCCAGATAAAGAACTGATGGACATTGTATGAAGATTGAAGCATACTTTTTTTCCACTTATTTTATTCTTTTTCATGGTTTTTTCCCTTTTGATCTGTGTCTTCTTTCACAACTGTGATTAATATGGAAATTGTTTCACATGATAGCATATGTATAATCTAAATCAAATTGCCTACCATTTAGGAAGAAGGGAGGGAGAGAGAATAATTCAGATTCAAACTCTTGTAAAAATGAATGCTAAAAATTGTTTTGACATGTAATTGGGGGAAAAATAAAATACTATTAAAATGTTTAAAAAGAAAAACACAATCATGTTTGGGGGTTACCGAGAAATAAATAAATAAATGCTTGTTTATTGGCTGATCTAGTCTTTTATACAGATGAGGAAACTGAGGCCCAGAAAGAATAATTTACCTAAATTTACATAGGCAATAAATATGAAGTCAGGATCAAAGAAATGGGTGAAAGGTCAGAGATAATCTAGTATATTATCACTATCCACCTTTGGGGGAAAAAGTAAATAAATAAAATGAAACCAAAAAACCTTACCTCCTGAATGTACAGTTTCCTATAAGACTCAGTTTAAATGTCACATCTTAATTGACTATTTCCCTTAAATTCCAGTGCCTTTCTCCCCCACCTCCAATTACATCATACCTACATATGTGCATATTTTCTCCCCCAATAGAATGTAAATTCCTTCAGGGGAGAGATTTTTTTTTTTTTACTTTTTCCTTTGTGTCCTGAAAGCCTAGCAGAGTACCTAGCACACAGATGGAGCTTAATAAGTGATTATTGATTGACTGATCAACACATTTTGAACTAGTCAAACATCAGCTATTCCTACAGAGAATTCATTATTACTCAGGTTCTAACAATCTAGACTATGGATTATCTATCCCTGCTTCTTCTTGCCATCCTCTTTTGGGTGATTCATGCTTTGATATAGTCACCACAAAAAGACAGAGAAAGAAAGGAACAAAATATAATTCAGAATCACAGAATCTTAAGAGTTGCAAGGAACATTAGCGGCCATCAGTCCAATCCATAGCCCTAAGAAGATTCCTCATTATAACAGATTCAACAAGCAGTCATCTGACTTATGCTTGAATACTTCCAATGAAGGGGAACCCACTTCTTCTAACAACAGCCCTATTCCATTTTGGGGCTGCTCTCATTCTTCAGAAATATTTTTTGATGTCAAGTCTCAATCTATCTTTGAAAATTGTTCCTGCCTCTGCCCTCTAGGGTCAAATATAACAAGTTTAATCTCTCATTCACATGAAAACCTTTCAGATATTTCATGTTTGACTCTTCCCTAAGCTAAACCTTCCCACTTTCTTCAGTAGCTCCTTATGTGACATGCACTCAAGGCCTTTTAATATCCTGGCTGCCAACCCCTCCCCCACCCCCAAGGTTGTATAGCTTATCAATTCCCAACCTACTCCTTGTTAGAGAATATTGTGAAGTCTTAAAACTCTTGTTTGGGAGCTCTGAAAAGCGATGTGCGGTGGGAGAATAGGTTTAAATTATTGGATAAAGTCAATGTGTTTGCTTTCTAGTTATTGGTAACTCAAATGACATCTTCACCTCAATAACTAAAAACATGGCAATCTAAAGCAAGCCCCTAGGCACATTTTGCTGCCTTTTAATAATTTTTCTTACCCCAATGCCCCTTCAAGATTTCTACCACACTTCTAGAAATAAACAATAACAGCAGCAACAACAAAACATTGGCCAAGATAATTTACTAGTTTTTTTTTTTTTAATGAACAGTTTAGTGAGGTTAGCAAAGGACAGGGAAGAAGTTCTTCTCTTGTCACTGACTTATGCATTCTGTATTAGCTAAACTTTCAAGATATTCTTCAGGAAAAAAAAAGTCCACAAGGTGCTACTATTAAAACTCATACCAATTACTGTACTATCCAGCATCTTAGCCCTTTTCCCCTTTTTGCCACCCTTCTCCCTGCCCAATACTCAATTCTCTGACTATCCAAGGTCAGCAATAAATCAAAGAAAAATTTGAGCCCCTGAGCACACTGAAAACAACTTTTCTATTTTCTTTGTTTTGTTAAGAAATAAAAGTCATTCAGTCCTCCTCGTCCTATTATCAGGTTGGACAGAAGATGCCTGGGTTACTCATTGCCTCTCTTTTGCCATTAACTGACTACGTAACTTTGGCTTATTCACTTTCAACTTAGTTTTCTTGTCTATAAAATTAGTTTTTGGTGTAAATGAGAGGCATCTTCTCCAATTTTTTTTATCTGGAAATTTTAAAAGAAAAAAATAAATTTAGAAAATTTTAATTTTGAAAAATTTAATGAGAGTTGACAAACACCCAGCCTACAATATTCCAGAATGGATCCAGGAACCAGATGAAAATGTAATTAGGAAATGCTTAACATAATAAAATAAAGTATCACAAGATATAGATAACATTACATTTTAAAACTAAATCAAGACAGACCAGGGATCCTACTATACCAAATAGTGGCCCTATTTCTATTTGAGTTTGACACCACTGATCTGTGTGATTTCTTAGGACCTTTCCAGTTCTAAGATGCTACAATTCTCAAGAAGGCTGATTTTTCATTTTGTTAAAATGTTACCAGTTCTCAACCTTCATCCCATATTCTCAAAAAGATTGCTGGAAAAGCCTCCAAACCTTAGCTTGGTAAAAAAAAAAAAAAAGTAATGAATATTCATTCACACTGAAAAAATTTTTATTTTTAAATTGAAATTTTAAAAAGCATCCCTCAAAACAATCTGTGAAATGGGTAATTACCATTCATTCCCATTTTAGAGATGAGGACATGTAGACCCAGACACATATAGAGAACTGCTTGAGATCAAATAGCTAGGGTCAGACATAGGACTCCAATAGAGATCTTCCTGACCCTTTTCATGAACAAATCTTGACATCTGTATGGCATTTCCTACTTTTAAAGGCATACTTAATCTCACTTTATCACCTCAAAAATCCTATAAAACAGCTAGGCAAGGGATTAGTATAACCCTTTTACAAAAAAACAACAGAAACCGAGAGAGATTAAATAACTCCATCAAAACCACACAGTTTATAAGTGGCTACGCTCAGGTTAGACATCTCATTAGATGCTCCTTCCAGTACACCAGGCTGGAAAGGTCATTAGAACCCCCTGTAACATGAAATGTCTCAAACTGTGCCAGCAACTACATCAACATGTTCATTCAGGAACATTTTCCACCACCCAGCAGCATGCTGTTAAATGTTTAACAATTAGCTCTTCCCCCTACTCTAAACCCCACCCCCCAGAAAAGAATATACAATTCATTCATTTTTTAGTTTAATCAGAATGATTGATATTTTCCTCTATCACTTTAAGTCCAGAAAATCAATAAAACAATAAATCAAATACTGATTTGTAACCTTTACCATTTTCCAAGGTGTAAATGCTTACACTGAAAAGTTTATCAGCCTTCTCAAGTCATTGGCTGGTTTGAGCTGATTCCAGGATAACCCTGGCACTAACCTTGTTGTGGGTTTTGCAGCCCTTCCCCAGATGGAACTCCCCTTCCTAAAGTCACTCACTAGAACTGTATCCAAAGCAAAACCTTAGCAGAAGTCCCAAGCCTCATTCCCTTTCTCAAGTCTGCAGTCCTTTGTTAGGTCACTTAAAAGTTTCTACCTGGAAAACATTACTGTGCAACATATGTGTGCATGTACCTGTGTGTGTGTACACACACCTATATGCACACATATATACATACATATATATTCCTCTTAAGAAAACTAAGAAACAAACCAATTTTTTAAATGTTTATAAAAAACGATGGATATTGAAAATATGCATTTATATTTATATTATTTATATTAACTATATAAAATATAATAAATAATACATTTAGGGGATAAAAGAGAAGTGGTCTTTTAATTTTAACAATTCCCTTGTTAAATCATTATATCCTAGGGTTGAAGCTGGAAGAAGCTTTCAAGATCACATATTTAAACGTCTTTGTTTTACAGACAAGAAAACTGATCCCAGAAGAGTAAACTTGCCCAGGGTCATACAGGTAGCAAGATGCAGAGTAAGAATCTCAGCCCAGGTTTGGTAACCCGTCTGCACTTACAGAAAATCCATGAGACAAAAATGGATTATAAGTCCATTGATCTGTTAATGTTCTGCAATATTCAATAAATTAGTAGACACTGCTGTTATTAGCTTAATCTATTTATGTAGTCCAAAGTTGCTATCTTCATTAGAAGTAATTAGCATGCCAGAATGGTATTTGATAAAAATGGGTTTGCATTTATTCTTTGGTTCCTAACACAAACGAAGAGGTGTGTTTTGGCGTTTCGTTTTCTTTTTTCATGTATTCTGGACGTGTTAAGGTTGCCAAACAAGCCATGAGGTTGAGAATAAGTGTCAATCCAGGTGCAATCCATTATTTTGGCGATTGTTGAGATGGAGATGCATACAAAGGGCTTTTGAGCCTAGGCAGATCTCTCCCTCCCAGGCCTTACTGTAGCAACTGCTCATGGCTCAATCTTTCCATGCAACATTTTTAAAAAACTATTAATTACTTATTATATGTAAATGGTACATGAATACAGCTGCCCAAGGCACCAAGGGGGCAAAATTCCAAGTAAGAATAGACACTTTAAATTATTTATCCAAGAGTGTATGTGTGTGTGTATATACAGACGTAGAGATATACCGTATTTCCCCGATAGTAAGACCTATCCCGAAAATAAGCCCTCCCCTTACTGTGTAAGATTCCTCTAAAATAAGCCCTCCCCCAAAAATAAGCCCTATTGAGATTGCTACTGTAGTGAAGGTGATCCCCTGTGCTACACGCTACATTACGGTACCCTCTGTATGCACCGTCCCCCCTCCCCCCGTGAAACGCACGCCGCGCGCCGAGCTGCATCCAATCAGAGCTGCAGCAGTGAGCGCGTCATCCTGTTCTTCCCCAGTGATTTGCTTATTGAATAAAGGTACATTTTTTGGTTCACATTTACCTGTTTATTAAAATTGCTGTCAATGTTCATTAAAATAAGCCCTCTGGTGTTTTTCTGTCCAAAAAATTAATAAGACAGTGTTTTATTATCGGGGAAGCATGGTAGATAGACAGAGGTGAAGTGGCTTCCTCAAAGTCACTATTTGAAAGGCAGTCAGGTGGTCAATAGGGTGCTAGATTTGAAACCAAGATCTGGGTTGAAGCTGGCTTCAGACACTATGTGACCAAAGGCAAGTAGCTTCTTTATGACTCAAGCAACTCTTGAATCAATCAATAAGCAAGTATTTGCTGCTGTTCAGTCATTTCAGGTGTGTCTGATTCTTAGTGATCCTATCTGGGGTTTTCTTGGCAAAGAGATGGGAATGGTTTGTTATTTCTTTCTCCAGCTCATTTTACAGATGAGGAAACTGACGCAAGCAAGGTTAAGTGACTTGCCTGAGGTTGGATTTGAACTCAAGAAGATGAGTCTTCCTGAATTCAGGCCTGGCACTCTACTAATTGAGCCACCTAGCTGCCCTAAACAAGTACTTGTCAAGTGTTTACTACGTGCCAAGCATTGTGCTAAGCCCTGGGAATACAAGGAAAAAAAGAAAACAGCTTGTGCCCTCACAGAGTTTACATTCTAGTGGAATGGAATGTCATGTGTAAGGAACAGCAAGAAGGTTAGTTCAGTTGGCTTGAAAAGGTCATAGACCAGAGAAATATGTAATAACAAACTTAGAAAGGGAGACTGGAGCCAAGTTGAGAAAGACCAAACAGAGGAATCCAGCAAAGAAGAGACCTGGTCAGATCTATGCTTTAGGATAATCACTTTGGCAATTGTGTAGAAGCCAGATTAGGGAGGCAGGACATTTAAAAGGGAGACCAATTAGGAAGCTAATGTAGCAGTTCAGACAAAAAGGATGAGGGGATGAATGAAGGAAGTGACCCTATGAGTGGAAAGAAGTGGATAGGTACAAGATAGGGAAAAAATATTAAGATAAAGTCAATATAACTTAGCCACTGACTAGGTTTGTTGGATGAGAGAAAATGAATTCAAGAATGACTTGAAGAGGGGAGGCTAGGTGGTGCAGTGAATAGAGTACCAGCCCTGGAGTCAGGAGGACCTGAGTTCAAATCCAGCCTCAGACACTTGACACAATTACTAGCTGTGTGACTTTGGGTAAGTCACTTAACCCCAAATTGCCCTCTCAAAAAAAGAGAAAAAAAAAAAAAAAGAATGACTTGAAGGTTTTGAACCTGCGTAACTGATGGTGCTCCCTTCAGACATAGGGAAGGCAGCAAAAGGAGTCCATTGAGGGGAAGGGAGAGAAGATGAGGAGTCCTGTTTTTAAACAAGTTGAATTTAAGATGCCTATGGCACATCCAGTTTAAATCAAACAATCAACAAGTATTTATTTGTTGTTGTTCATTCATTTCAGTTGTGTCTGACTCTTTGTGACCCTGATTAGGGTCACACCAGTGAAATCACAGGTCTTTGACATGCTTCTGACATCAGTTCTCATATGTGTTCTTATCTTCACCAACTAAATGGAAAATCATGAAGTACAAAGACCACGTCTCCAATGTCTTCGTACTCCCTACAGTGGGAGCTAGGCTTGCCTACCACAGGTGTTCGGTAAATAATGGTTGATTTGATTTGTCCAACTGACCAACAATTGAAGTTCCATGTAATAAAACATTTTTATCAACCCAAAAACTTCTGCTGATGATAATTGGCATCCCAGAGAGCACCATTTGAGCACAGCCATTTTCTCTCCAAAGCGTTCCATTTATCAGAGCAACGATCTGCCCAAACCCATCTGTACAATGTGAAGGAAAACAAGGACTCAGGCCACAGGCACAATTCAACAGACTTCCCCCTCCCGGGGACCTCCAACAGGACTGTGCTGCTGATCCTGAAGCGCTGTTAGCATTCAGGCCTGCATTCTACCTTGATTAACATTCACCACCAGGACTTTTATGCAGATCACATGAAAAATGTGGCCCAAACCCATACAGCAGGATAACTCCTAGAAAATTACTATTCATCAGCATGAATCAACAAGCCCACAATTATCACAGTATCCACTGAGGAAAGTGAAAGAAGTCTTTGCTAAGGTCAAATAATATGACAGAGTAGAGAAGGATAAAGAAAAAAATTCTGTTCCACCTTGAATATTATGCTTATATGTAAATGGTATATGAATACAGCTGCCTAATGAACCAAATACAATCAGAGGGCAAAGTTTCCAAGTAAGGATAGACACTTTAAATTATTTATTCAACAACATACATACACGTTTTTTGTTATTGCTGAGTCGTTTTTGCTCCTATCTGACTTTCCATGACCCTATTTGAGGGCTTTGGGGTTTTTTTTTTTGACACAGAGATACTGGAGTATTTTGCCATTTCCTTCTCTAGCTCATTTTACATATGAGGAAATGGAGGCAAACAGGATTAAGTGCCTTGCCCAGAATCACACAGCTAATAAGTGCCTGAGGTTACATTTGAACTCAGATCCTCCTAACTCCAGGCCCAGTGCTCTATACACTGAACTACCTAGCTGCCCCTTACATATACATACACATACATGTCCTTCTGAAAAGAAGTGACTTGCCCAGCATCACAGCCAGTCAGGGTCTGAGGCCATATTTAAAGTCAATTCTTTCTGACTCAGAGTCCAATACCCTAATCATTGATCCACCTTGCTACCTAATCATGGGCCTCATTTGAGACAACCTGAGAAGATGCCACAGTCAAGATGATTAGGAATATAGGGATGAGTAAGTCAGGTTGTTGGGTTTGTTTGTTTTTTTAGAATCCAGAGGCTGATTCAGAGGTGCCGGCATGGAGTACAAATAAAACTGAGAGAACGAGAAGCAATGGTAAACTCATAATAGAAGCCTGGTCTTGGGGCACCAAGGAAAGCCCACACAAGGAATAATGCAGGAAAGGGTGAAATGTGCCTTTTATGCTTCAAAAGGCCCACGATCTTTTTTGATCTCCGCTCTTCTGTGATCAATTACAACCCCACCATGACTGAGCAGATGATCTTTCAGCAGGGAGTGGGGAAGGGGAATCTGTGATTTCACAGGTAAGGGAAGGAAAGCAAGGGATGGGAAGGAGATACAAGGGAAAAGGGAGGGAGAATGGGGGAAGAACAGGAGGGGAGAGGAGAATAAACATTTGTATGGTACCTTCTATGTGCCAGGCACCGTGTTAAGCACTTTTCACAACTATGACCTTTATCGATTTGTTTTTGTTGTCATAGTTTCTGAGTCATTGTCTGACCTCATTTGGAGTTTTCTTGGCAAAGATACCAGAGTGGTTTGCCATTTCCTTCTCCAGTTCATTTTATAGATGAAGAAACTGAGGTAAACAGGATGAAGTGACTTGCCCAGGGTCACACAGCTAATAAGTATCTGAAGCTGGATTTGAACTCATGAAGATGAGTCTTCCTGACTCCAGGCCATGAACTCTATCTACTGTGCCACCTAGCTGCCCTAAAGAGAAGGTTAAATTTGATCATTTGGAGGAAGTCCTAAACTCAAACTGTATGGTTTATAGGGTACCTTATATTTCATCTTCAATCTTCTGAATATTCAGAGTCACCGTGCTAAAACTATCATGACAAATTTCATGAAAATAAAAATCTAAATTACCTAAAATAAATCCCTTACATTTGTTTTTACCTCTGGAGGGCTTAAAGACAGAAAGTTCCCATTTATGCAAAAATATTCATATAGAGATATGGACCATTCCTATGATTTCATTGATAGAGAGAACTCCCAGATAAGGAAAATCCTTCTATCAATGTTAATCAGTACCTTCTCTATACCATATCATTTTAGAGTGTTGCCCAGAACACTAAGAGATCAAAAGCTGGTTTGTGTCAGAGATGGGTCTTAAATCTAGAATTTTCTCAAACCAACTGCATGCTGAATCTCAAAAATACTTATAGTAGCACTTTTTATCTACAGCAAAGAACAAGAAACAAAGTGCGTGCCCACTGATTGGGTTATGACTAAGCAAATTGTAGAATATTAATGTAATGGACTAACATGCTGTAGAAACAACAAATATGATGAATTCAAAGAAACATGGAAAGGTCTACATAAACTGATGCCAACTGAAATAAACAAAACAAGAAAAACAATATATACAGTGATTTTAACAATGTAAACCAAAACAACAGTAAAATAAAACTAAACGTGTACAATTATGGGCTCCAAATGAAACATGAGGAAATGTATCTCTCTCCTTTCCTTGGAAAAGCAAGGAGCAAGGGTGATGGGGAGAGCTGTGGGAATGGAATATTGATTCATATGCTGCCGGAAACAGTCACTACAACCATTTGTGTTGCTTAATTGTGAGGAAGTTGGGTTTTTCGATGAGGGGCTGTTGTTTTTTGTTGTTGTTGAGATGCCTCATTGGGTTGAGGAAAAGGGAAGTTTACACACAAAAAAGACCATCATGCAAAAACAATAGGCTGCAGTCATCTAAAACAAAACAAAACAAACAAAAACCCAATATTCCAAAAACACTTTACAATTTTGACTATCAAAACAAAGTTGATAGAGTTGATAGAAAATCATATACATAAGCAAAAGACTTGCATTTCAGTATATCACAACTGTATGTTTAGTCTACATTATATTTTAATAAAACAAGGCAGGGAAAATTTCTACCATACAACATATTTAAGCTAGCCTGTGTTAAACACACTCTTTGGGAAGCAAAGGATATAAATGAATGCCTGAAGGTTTCACACACACACACACACACACACCATTGCACAACTGCTTCCTTTCTGCTACAAAATATCTGCTTTTACATTGCTTAATTAGAAAATTATTTCCATAAACCAACTGTTCCACTATTAAGTGCTTCATGCTCCCATCTTTGGAAAATTTTCAAAATATATTCTGCATTAAGGCAGCAAAATAAAATAGCAACTGTCCATTTGTAGAGGGAAAACAGACATAGGGGTTCTTAAACTGAAATCTGTGAACTTTTTAAAATATTTTGATAACTGTATTTACCATAATTTGCTTCCTTTATACTCCTATGAATTTTATTTTATGCATTTAAAAATATTATTCTGAAGTCCAGACTGCCAAAGGAGTCCATGGCATATAAAAGGTTAAGAACTTCTGATAGGTTATATAAAAGGTTAAGAACTCAAGCAAAATGGTGAATTTTTTTAATAGCTGGAAAAATAGTCTCCCTACTTTTGGATATTTTCGACATATTATATGTCTTAGGTCTGTATCTGTTAAATTAGCATGTAAAGATTTAATAAAATCAGCAGTGTAGTATATGAAAATATCTACTGTGCCATAATGTAATGCTCTGAATTTAGTAATCTGATTTCCAAAAATACTAGAATCATAAGCACTCAATTCCACTTCCACAATGGGCCTTTCCCAACCGATGGCCCCAATGGATCCAGGGAGAGAGATAAGGAAAGAAGGGAGGATAAAGACAATCATCTACTATCCTCAGCAACTCTAATATCAATTGTAAACTAGCAGATTCTCTCTTTACCCCATTACCCCCACTCTCAACCTTCAATAGGCAGAAGTTCAGGAATTAAGCAAACAAGTTTAAAAAGAAAAAAAAAAGTAGTTTTGCAGTGGTTGATAACAGAAATATTTAGGGGCGGCCAGGTGGCTCAGCGAGTAAGAGCACCGGCTCCAGTGTTGGGATGACCTGGATCAAATCCGGGCTCAGATACTCAGCACCACATCCAGAAATAACTGGCCGTGTAACCTTGAGCAAGTTACTTAACCCCCATTGCTTTAAAAAAAAAAAAAAAGAAATATTCAAAGGAATCTATGAGGCAGTTAGGTGGAGTCAAAGAATGGAGCTCAGGACTTGGAACCAGAAAGACCTGCAGACTTTGACTAGTTGACAGCAAAAGTCACATAACCTCTCTGTGCCTTGGTTTCCTCAACTGTAAAATTAAGATAATAATAGTATCTACCTTCCAAGGTTGTTGTATGAATAGGAAAATTTTGAACATCAAATGAAATAATGTAAGTAAAGCACTCTGTCAACCTCAAACTGCTATAAAAATACTAGCTATTATTATTATTATCTCATCAATTCAGTAGTTCCCTCCAACGATGAAGATTCGAACCCATCCATGGCTATCCATACTTCACATCCTTCCAAAAGTTTACAAGTGATCCATCAAATTTGCTAAAGCTCAAAAAAAAAAATTTTTTTTAAATGTGTCTCCTACTGAGCTAGATCAGTTCTCCACCCATATGCCAAATGAGACTGATGGAGTTGGCCATGTAATGGGCAGAATAGATGTTGTTTATCCTTTTTTTTTTTTTTTTGGCTTTTTGAAAGGAGGGGGAGGCAGGGCGATTGGGGTTAAGTGACTTGCCCAAGGTCACACAGCTACTAAGTGTTACATGCCTGAGGCCAGATTTCAACTCAGGTCCTCCAGACTCCAGGGCTGGTGCTCTATTCACTGCACCACCTATCAGCCCCCCTTATCCTTTATTTTTGAAGAGGGCCAATGACATCACAGGTGATGTCTTAACTTGTATGTGAACTGAATTTAAATGAGGCAGAATTGCACAAAATCATCAGCCTCATTCTCTCTACCAGAGTCATAGAAGTCCAGTGGCAGAACAAAAGTAAAAATGACTGGGATCCAGTGAATGACCTTGTTCTGACCAATGATCAATGTCTGATCAAGCTCTAAGTCCTCAGTGCCTACTTTTAGCCACCTTTAGTCATTGGCATAAATTGCCCTTATCTGCCCATTCCACCAGGGGAAATCTTCACATGCTTGAGGTACATATCCCCCTAACTCACCAACAGGTTTGAGAACTATCAGTTATTCTCAACTTGCTTGAGCCCATCTGCTGAGGGCAGTTTTACTGGGGTGTGGCTGCTGACCAAGCTACAGCTTCTGGAAGCCACAGGTGAGAATTGAATGACAGGTAGAACCTAAAGGTGGATGAGCAGCCCTTAAGAAGGCCCACACCAGAGGGGCTAGTCCTCCCTGAACACCCTTCACACTCTGGTAGAGTGAGTGGTAATAGGAGCAAAGCTGGAGACTGTCTCATTGCTACACAGGGAATTAGGGGAAAATGCAAAAGTACTTCAGCCTACATTCTAGGTCACAGATAAGGAGCAAAAAGGTTCCTCAGCTGTTACAATGTCAGGAATGTGACTCATACGGGAAATAGAGTATATATAGTTCTCCAGTTTGGTTCTGAATTAAAAAAATAAATAAATGCTAAGTAACTACTATGAGCATATGCTTAGAAACATGACACAGTCCAACTCTCTTAAAAACTTGTGTTTTCAGCAGCTCCTCAAGGAACAAAGATAAGAAACTAGGAAGCAATAAGTCAATGTTGGAAGGGCTATGAAAGACAAGCACACTAATACATTCTTGGTAGAGTCGTGAACTGGTCTGGGTTCTTGCCATTCAGAAAAGAATTTGGAATTATGTTTAAAAAGTGACCAAAATGTCCGTACCCTTTGACCCCAAGGATCCCAATGCTAGGCATATACCTCAGGGAGATCAAAAATAAAAGAACTCAAAAGTCAAAATTTCCAAGCAGCACTTTTTGTGGCAGCAAAGAACTAAAACAAAGTATTTGATACAAACTGTGGTGCTTAATAATAATGTTATCAGCCAGCACATACAGCACTGTGAGGTTTGCAAAGCACTTCATATATTATTTCATGCCATCCTCAGAAGAGCCTTATGAGATGGGTGCTACTATTATCCCTGTGATAGAGATGAAAATAATGGAGTATCTCTGAATGGAAAGAAACAAGGACTGTGAAGAATTTAGAGAATTATGCAAAGATTTATATGAACTGATGCAGATTTGAGTATTTAGAACCAGAAAAGCAATACACAACAAATACAGTAATGTAAATGGTTAGAATAATAACAACAACAATAACAAAATGCTATGTAATTCCAATAACCAAATTTGGACCCAGAAACCAGGTTTTAAAAAGGTACTCTACTCCCTTAGATCTGAGTTCATATTCAGTCTCAGACATTTATTAACTGTATGAACCAGATGATTTACTTAAGTGATTTACTCAACCTCTATCTGCCCAAGATGAGATATTTGTAAAATGCTTTGCAAACATTAAAGTACCATACAAATGCTAGCTATAATTATTATTATAGCATTACTGAATAGATTTTTGTTCTCTCTCTTTGAAAAAATTTTTTGTTTTGAGGGATGGCTCTGCTGGTACAAGAGAGGAGAAACAGATATTCAGAAATGAGGGTGGTATAAAAATGAAAAAAATCAATAATGATATTTTGAAAAGAAAAGACACTTCCACTGGAAGGAAGACAGTGAATCTATGGGGGCGAGAAATTAAAATCCATAAGAAGGAAAAAACCTATTGCTATCTCAGGAGATAATGTATGCAAAGCACTATGTGAATTGAAAGCTATATAAATGTAATCTGCTATGTAAGCTGCTTATGATAATTCACATGGATGGATCCAACCTTTCCTCCTAGCCTCCCATCTAATCAGACCAACAACAAAAAGATTACACGTATAACCAAGATAAATTAATTCCCACCAGTGATCTGTGTAAATCAAGTAAAAATATTGTTAAAATTTTTAGGAAAGCTTTCTACTTGAAAGAAGCCCTTTTCTAAATCACATCACCAGGCTTTTTCCGTACATACATCTCACCTCAACTCTAGGCTTTGCCATAGAAATGTAGCAAGTGGCTCCTACATGGGGCAGGAGGAAATGGAGAAATCGCCCAAAGTTCTTCAGTCACTTTTATTTCAATCATAATTTAGCAGGGACTCCTCTCCCTAGAGATTTAATAAGACTCTTCTATGAGTCTAAAGGTAGTTTATGAGTTAAGCCCCCACAAAGAGGGGAAAAAATACCAGGAAAATGAGCAAGGAAAGAAAAATTACTATTATTTTGAAGTAAAAGGATCTCTGGACAAAACTCCAGAAAAGTAAAACAATTTGCAAAAAAAGTTGCTAAATGGTTGATACCCTTTCACCCAGTGATCCTGCTATTGGGAGTGTACCCCCAAGGAGGCAAATGATAAAAAAAAAATCATATATATTCCAAAATATTCATAGTAGCAACAAACTAGAAACAAACTAGATGCTAAAGTATGCAGGGAATGGCCAAATTGTGGTAGGTTTATTTAGTGGTATATTATTGTGCCAATGTAATAAATACAAATATGTGTGGTTCAGAGAGACATAGGAAGACTTGTATGAAGTGATGCTGAGCAAAGAAAAGAGAACCAGAGAGCAATGAGTACAACAAAATAAACAAAAACAACAGAAAGAGACACTGGAATTCAGATTACATATATTATACATACCGTGTTTCCCCGATAATAAGACACTGTCTTATTAATTTTTTTGGACAGAAAAACACCAGAGGGCTTATTTTCAGGGGAGGGCTTATTTTAATGAACTTGACAGCAATTTTAATAAACAGGTAAATGTGAACAAAAAAATGTACCTTTATTCAATAAACAAATCACTGGGGAAGAACAGGATGACGCGCTCACTGCTGCAGCTCTGATTGGATGCAGCTCGGAGCGCGGTGTGCGTTTCACCCGGGGATGAAGAAACTGAGGCAAACAGGGTTAAGTGACTTGCCCAGGGTCATACAGCTAGTAAATTTCTGAAGCTGGATTTGAACTTAAGGCCTGGCATTCTATTCATTGTGCCCATTTTATTTCTAGTTCACCCCAAATCTCCAATTTGATTCTGTCCAACCCTCTACCAGGAGACCAGGGCCTAATGCAGATTAAATATCTTTCCTTCAGCTCTCTGCCACTGATATTCACCCCTCTTCCTACCTCCCTTTTGCCTCCTACATAAGACACAATCATCAAATCAACAGTACTATTGCTATTTGAAAGGACTCAAACAATCTCCTTCCCTAGTACTCTATTCACAATACCTGTGACTATCTAGACCAAAAGCTCCCTTTCCAGGCTATCAATTCCTATACATGTTGTATCCCTAGTGAAATATAAGCTAAGGCAAAGATAAGAGCGTAGCACCCAGAACATACTTTTTTAAAAATGCTTGATTGTGTGATTGAATTGAGTGATAGCCCAAAGTGTTCCCCTTAGTAAAAGTATTTGTTCTGTAAAACTTGGACTCAGTCAAAAGGCCACACCTAAGAACATAGAAGGCAACATTTTCCCCACCCCTGCCCCAATCTCTTCATTCTACAGATGAGGAAATCAGGGCCCAGAGTAGAACCAACCTGCTCAGGGTCATACAATTAGTAAGTAGTTGGAGCTACAATTTATACTCAGTCCTTTTGCTCCTAATCTAATAATTCTCTTTCCACCAGAATAAGTAAAAAGTCTGACAGTGATTCATGATGCAGCCAGAATCACACAGAACCTCAAATGTAGATGGAAATTTAGGGGACCCTGAATGCTCCATGGAAAGGGCTCTCAATTTGTCATTAGAGCGTGTGGATCCAAATGATAGATCTGCCACTTACTGCGTATTGTGACTTAGGACAAACCACTTAAATTCCCTAGGGTTCAGTTCACTCATCTATAAAATGAGGGGGTTGGGGCGGGTCCCTTCTAGCTCCAAATCTGTGATCCAAAAGAGAAAGAGCAAAAACCCTGATGACAAGAGCAATGAACATGGAGATACAGGATCTGGAATGGAAAATCCAACTGAAAAAAGACATTCATTTGAGCATTACATCCTGAGTGTCCTTCAAATGGGAAATCTGCAAAAAGGAGGGATACCATATAGGATAAACTTGAGATCTATGATGAAAGAAGAGGTATAAGAGGTCTTAAGGATACAATGCAAGCAAAATTAGAGGACGATAATAATATCAATAGCAGTTGTTTACACAGATCTTTACATATTGGCCAGAGGGTTGACATATATTATCTCTATGAAGATTCACAACAAAGGCCAGGAGGCAAGTACTCAGAGCTATCACTAGAAATTTTCCAACTAGGGACAAGTGGTACAAAGTATTCCAACAGTGGGCTTGGGGTGCTTGGTTCTGATAGGAGAAAAAAGAGAAACTGAGAAACCAACAGAAAGGGTGCTGGAAGGAGCTCACACCAACCAGCATGCCTCCTGGGACTTGCCTTTCTTACATTGCTAACAAGGTGCCAAGGTGGGTTGTTGGATTGGTAAGTATCTCTCTTGCCTCCAATATAGGCTAGCTTCAGTCATTCATCACTTAAACTTCCTGACCGTGTTCTTGCCACCAAAGGTCCCTCCCCACCAACTCTAACATGGCTCTACCCACCATCCCTATAACGTACAAAACCGAAATATCTCTTCCTAATCATTACCCATATATGGTGTCTCCCCTTATGAAAATTTAAGTTTCTTCAGGGCAGGGACTGTCTTCATTTTCGTATTTGTATCTTCAGCACTGAACACAGTACTTAACACATTTTTTTGTTGACTCGTTTTAGTCATGTCCTTCTTTTCGTGACCCCCATTTGGGGATGTCTCAATAAAGATACTGGAGCAGTTTGCCATTTCCTTCTCTAGATCATTTTACAGATGAGGAACTAAGGCAAACAGGGTTAAGCGACTTGCCCAGGGTCACATAGCTAGTAAGTATCTGAGGCTGCATTTGAACTCAGGTCCTCAACTCCAGTTCTGGGGCTCTATTCACTGAGCCACCCTGCTGCCCACTTACACAGTAGACCTGTTTTACATGTTTTATAATCCATGCATTAATTTATAGATGCTGAAGGACTGCAAGTGTTCTTAATGGTGAATTAAAACAGATCTCATTGATGGGGGTATTCCCTCCAAAGACTCAGGTCACAAAACAATCTGTGACTACCCACCCCACAGGATTCTTGTCCATATCTACCCATAAGTTTGTCACAGAGAATCCACCCAATATGCTAGTAGTGGGCTTCCTTGCTTTCTCTTGACATCACAATGATACTGGTAGAATACACAGGCTATCACATCTCTTATTCTCATCATGTGACCACTGTCTTCTTCTTCATTCATACATTATTTTGATGGCTTTGTTCAAGCTGGGGATCTAGGGACAAAACACCAGTCACCTCCACCTTAATTGACACTCTATAGGTTCTGAAAGGCATTACTGTCCCCCCTTGCACAGATGAGGTGAGGCAGTTAAGAGGCACCCTGGATAGAGCACTAGCCCTGCAGTCAGGAGGACCTCAATTCAAATCTGGTCTCAGTGTGTCCCTGGCCAAGTCACTTAACCCTATTTGCCTCAGTTTCCTCATCTGAAAATGAGGAGAAGGAAATGGCAAACACTCCAGTATCTTTGCCAAGAAAATCCCAAATAGGGTCGTGAAGACATGTCATGAAGACACGACTTAAACGAATGAACAACAGGACAACAAATGAGCTAGCACTAAAAAAAGATTCTATAGTTTGACCATTGTGACAACTAGTGGGTGTCATTGGTTTTCTGACCCAAGTCTGCTTGACTCCGGTTCCAGCACTCTTCATGTGCTGCCCACCTCCCAGAAAGTTAAGTTCCAAAAGAAGAATTCCAAAATACAATTCTTGAGGCAGCTAGGTGGTGAGGTGAATAGAGCACTGGCCCTGACGTCAGGAGGACCTGAGTTCAAATGTGACCTCAGACACTTAATACTTACTAGCCATGTGACCTTGAGCAAGTCACTTAACCCCAATTACCCTGCCTTCCCCCCTCCAAAAAAGAAAAAAAAATACAATTCTTGAGGACCCTGAAAATCAATAACATAAAAGGGTCAGGTTCCTCTCAAAAACCTTCACCTTGAAGTTAAAACCATTATAAAGCAAACACTCAGGAAGATTTTTCTCATTTAACTGGGCTAATGAAGGTGCTCATTTACACTCTATTGCTTTAATTCCTAAGAACAGCTCTCTCAAGTAGAAAAAAATCTGACACATTCCAAACATACTCAGCAAGATGAAAGAGAGAGAGGAAGTGCGAAAATCAGGTGACACATTTTAAGATTTAAATTAACTTTTGCAAGTCTAAAAGAAGCTTAAGAGTCAGTCACACAAACTCTCCCTTCTTCAAGGCCAGTGCAGGTCCTGCCTCTCTGCAAGGCTCTCCTCCATCACACCAGCCTAAAGGCATCACTCTCTCCTCTGGCAGTCTTCACCATTTACCTGGCCATTAATCATGTGAGGCCTGCCCTGTGAGGCCTCTTCTACTGTTCCCTGAACTCTTTGCCTTGGTCACTTGGGAATGCCTTGCCACCTCAACTGAGTCATAAAATCCTTAAGCACAGGGTCAGTGACTTTTGCCACCCTTCTATCCCCTAAGCGCTCAGTAATGATTTCTTGATTTGATGGTTTCAAAGTGCTTTTTCCAATGCAAATAATGTATGTCACCAGTCACCGTGCTATTGTAGGTGATGCAGGTAAATTCTCCTTGCAGCCTGGAACATTAAGCACTGCCGCTTACTGCCTGTGTGACCAAGGGAAAATCAGCTAACCTCTTTGGGCCTCAGTTTTCTCACCTGTACAATGAGGGGGTTAGACTAGACAACTCCAGCTCTAAATCTATGATGTGCTCTATGATATAACGTTACTTGGTAGATGTTTCCATGGAAGATATAAGTACTCTGCTCATCACAATGTACACTCATCACTGAAAAAAATCTCATGAGAAGTAGTTGTGTGTCCTTATCCATTAGACAGAACAGAAGCTCCTCAAAGCTAGGAATTGTTTCATTTTTCCCTGGAAGCAGTTAGGTGACACAGGAGATAGGGCACTGAACCCGGAGTCAGGAGGAACTGAGTTCAAATTCTGTCCTCAGGCATTTACTCTCTGTGACCCTGATCAAGTCATATTTAACCTCTGTCTGTCTCCATTTCCTCAACTATAAAATGACGATAATAGTAACAGTTACCTGCCAAGGGTGTTGTGAGGATCAAAATGAAACACCATGGGGCAGCTACGTGGCACACTGAATAGAGCACCTACCCTGGAATCAGGAGGTCCTGAGTTCAAATCTGGCCTTAACACAAAAACTAGTCGTGTGACCTTGGGCAAGTCACTTAACCCCAATTGCCTTCCAAAAAGCAAAAAAAAAAAAAAAGCCAAAATGAACCACCATTTAGAAAACACTTTGCATGGTGCCTGGCATATAGTAGGTGCTTAATAAATGCTAATTCTTCCTTCATCTTACATCCTCAGGGCCTAACACATAGTAGGTACTTAATAAATGCTTATCGATTAAGTGATTACTAAATATTCCCATTTAGTTTTTGTTTTGTATTTTTCTAATAGTAATCATTATCGATACACAAAGTCAGAGAAAGGGAGTAAATACATTTACTAATTTACTAATTTTTGCTAATTTACTTAATAAATATATATTATATAAATAACTATATCTAAATGTATAATATGTGATATATAAGAAATATTATATTTATTCCTAAATTCAAAGAACTTCTCATGGAGTTTGGCAACTGACTAGGAAACTCACTCTCGATCCATTGTAATCCCCAGCAGCCCAGCCAGTCTGAAAGGAGGACCATAGGTAAACCATGGCTTCAGGGCTTTCTCCTTCCTGGCAAAGGATAGAATAGCCAGGAACTTAACGACAACAGAAGAAGATTAGTATGGAAAAGCCTGGTTTTCTTCATTTATTAGGTAGCAATGTCGAAATTATTTTCTCTGAGGGAAAAAAAATCAGCTTTAAAAATGCCATTTCTTGGGGTGGCTAGGTGGCGTAGAGAATGGCCCTAGAGTCAGGAGGACCTGAATTCAAATCCAGCCTCAGACACTTGACACACTTACTAGCCCTGTGATTTGGGCAAGTCACTTAACCCCAAATGCCCTCCAAAAAGAAAAAAAAAAAAGCCATATCTTTGGCTACACGCTGGGAGAAAAAGAAGATAAAAGTTTTAGGGAGAGAAATAAATGAGGCTTCTCAACACATCATAAGATTATGAATACACATAATATATATATAATTATACCTATATTATATATATTATATGGCACACACACACATACATATACATAGACATATTTGTGGAAATGTGGAGTTTAACTGAAAATGAGACACAAGAATAATTTAAAAGAGCTGTCAAACATATTGGCCAGTGTAAATGTAAGTTCTCCAGAAGCCTCTCCATGGGAGATATCAGAGTGGCTCATTTTCATTGCATAGATACGGCAGGGGCCCACAGTTGTGGGATGCCCTACAAAAAGTCAGTCACGATTTCTAATTATATCTACTATTTCATTTTAATTACTCTTGAGAGTAATTACACATTTAACTTAGCTATCTTTTAAAAATAAAGTTGGTTTAATGAAAGTATTTCAGAAAGCTCCACCACACACCAATTAGAAAGTTAATCATTCCAATTGTTCCCAAGAAAAGATCTTGGGAGGGGTGTTGGGAAGAGAGTGTTTGGTACTTTTTTAAAAAGGAAATTAGAGGCTGTTTGGTGAGATAAATTATCTAGGAAATTGAGTTTATCAAAATTTGAAACATATAATCTGTACATAGTTTACAGACTGCAAAAGATTCTCTTTGATGAACATACTTGAGCACTTGAAAAGAAAATTCTCAGTTCACTATGACAGCTTCTTTTTTTATTATATTACAAGATTTAATCACATGATTTTACTGTAGAATTATACTTGAAGTGACAGAACACAAATTAAATTATAATCTGTGAATAACAAAGCTCAAAATCAGCCCTCACCAAATACAAATTATAGTTAACAGTTTCATAGAGTAGAATTCAAGATACTACCAATCTGCCAGCAATTCATGGGCTACTTCTCAAGTTTTGCATCATCCCCACCCTATCTTCACTAATGTTTCATATTTTGCAAATGGACAATGACTTGGGCCTAGAATTTAACAGAAAGAAGAATAGCAGGCCTTTGGAAAAATTACCAAGTTATGTAAATGACCCCAAACTTCTCCCTGAAACAAAACCCCATCTCTTTTAATATCAGCTTCCTTCTACTGTTGTCAAATGTTTGGGTTTCCAAAGAATTGAGAACAAAATCACCCAGAGGGCAAAGGGGAGATGGATGGGAGATATTAATACAACTTGATCACAAAATAATTACCAAGGAGAAATGGAGTTAAAGTAATGTCTGTGCCAAAAGAAATGGGCTGTTCATATGGCAAAAGCAAGGCATGATGGGTGGATCATCAATACATCCTTGCAATCAAGAAAAGTGAAGAAGGTCCCAGAAATAAATGTTGGATGTCCTCTTTTGGCAAACTTAGAGGAGAACATGGTGGATGGGTTGAGACCTGTAGTGATATCCACATTGATAAGTTCAAAAAATCTATTTCAGAATTTGAGGACAATATTAAAGGTATTTTTTAAATCTTAGAAAGCTGCCTAAAACACTTAGAGGTTAAGACACTTACCCAAAGTCACACAGTCAATTAGTGTCTGAAGTAGGACCTGAACCAGGTCTTCCTGACTCTGAGGTCAGATCATCTATCGCCTACAACACCCTACCTCACTTTTCTAAACTCACCAAAAATTTGAAGCAGAAAAAATATTATTCTGAAACTTGATTTCATGAGTATATAGTTCTGTTTTGACAATCTGACAAGACCAATGTGGGAAAGGAGCTGCATGATATGCCCTGTTATGAATATCCCTTTAATCATCTTCTTTAACCTCCTACAGTATTTGACACTATTGACCAATCCTCCCTCCATCTATATACTCTATCCTCCCTTGGTTTCCATGACACATTCTCTCCTATTAGCTGTCTGATCATACCTCCTCATTCTTCTCTGCTGGCACATCATCCTCCTATCATCCCTAAACCTGAATATTCCCTAAAGTTAACCCAAAGGGAGCTGAAGGATCCTCTTTTCTCTCTATTTTCTGTTCTTTGGGTTCAAGTATCTTTTATGTGCAGATGACTCCTAAATTCATATGTCCAGCTCTAATCTTGATTCTGGTTCTAATCCTTCCTCCAGATTGGCACCTCCAGTTTCTTGATGGGTCTCTTCACATGAATGCCCATGCCCTGCTGACATCTCAAACTCAACATGTCCAAAAATGGTCTCATTACTTCTTCCTCTAAACTCACCCTTCTTCCTAATTTCCTTATTACTGATGACAGCAACAAAACTTCTCCAGTTGCCAGTGAGGTAACAGAATAGATAGAGTACTGGACCTGGAGTTGAGAAGACCTAAGTTCAAATCTATTCTCAGACACCAACTGTGTGACGCTAAGCAAGCCATTTAAATCTCTGTTCCAATTTCCTTATCTGTAAAATTGTAATAATAATAATAGCACCTATTCCCCAGGGTTGTTGTGAGGATCAAATGACATAACATTTGTAAAGTGTTTTATATACTTTAAAGCCCTATATAAATGCTAGTTATTATTATCTTAATTCAAATCCATAATCAATCCATACCAAGTCCCAATAATTCTACCTCTACATCTTTTCTCAAGTCCATCCCTATTCTCTTCATTCATGTGGTTAGAATCAGTCTTTCCCTTGGTCCAATCTAACCTTCACACAACTTCTTAACAATCTCCTTACTAGCATAGTCAGCACATAGTCAATATCTGTTGAAACTCTGAAAGACTTGTGACCAACGCTACTACCAACTACAATCCTAGAAGACAGACCAGATAGCACCTCTATGTCCAAAGAGGACATAGGTTTTCAGACATGGCCAAGCTGGCCATTTGTTTTCTTTGACTATGAATATATGTTACAAGGACTGTTTTGCTTTTTTTCTTTTTTTTCCAGAGAAGAGGTGGGTTGGATGAGAGGGCAAAGGATATTAAGGACAGGATAGATTTAAAAAGAAAAAGAAAAGAATGTCATTGCAACATCTATTTTTAAAATTCAGAGAACAGAATGAAGTCCAAAAGAAAGACATCCAAGAAGGACAGCTTTGAAAGTTATAGGATGAATTTATTATATACTTAAAAATAAAAGCAAACTATACATATTCTTCTCTACTATACATAGATACTACATAGATATGTACATATATAAAGGTTTTATTATGGGGCGGCCAGGTGGCTCAGCGAGTAAGAGCACCGGCTCCAGTGTTGGGACGACCTGGAGATCGAATCCCGGGCTCAGACACTCAGCACCACACCCAGAAATAACTGGCTGTGTAACCTTGAGCAAGTTACTTAACCTCGATTGCTTAAAAAAAAAAAAAAAAGGTTTTATTATTTTATTTGATGTTTAAGGTCAGAAAAAATTTTAAATAAAGTTGTTAATTAGCTATAAATCTTTCTAGTAGAATATAAGTGCCTTGAAGTCAGAACGGTGTCTTTTTTTCATCTTTGTCTCCTCAGCACCTAGCACAGCTGTCATTTCAGACTCTTTGTGACACCTTTTGGGGGTTTTCTTGGCAGAGATACTGGAGTGGTCTGACATTTTCTTCTCCAGCTCAGTCCTTTCAGTCATGTCCAACTCTTCATTGGGGTTTTCTTGGCAAATCTACTCGAGTGACTCATCATTTCCTTCTCTAGCTAGTTTTTCAGATGAGAAACTGAGGCAAACAGGGTTAAATGACTTGCCCAAAGTCACAGAGCTAGTAAGTATCTGAGGCCAGATTTGAACTCATGAAGAAGAGCCTTCCTGATTCTAAGCCCAGTGCTCTATCCACTTCACCACCTACCATCGTACTTGGCACATAAATGCTTAATAAATACTTGTTGAATTGAAATTGTTTTAAAAAAAGATGCTTGGCTTTATATATTAAAAGGATAAGATTATTAGCTAGAACTAAGAGCATATTTGAGAAGTCACCTTAACTAACTACCTACTGGTATTTTTTAAAAATCTAACTATTTTAACAATATTTTCAAAACTAGAAAACAGTTTCAGTTAGCAATTTAATTTAGACATCTATGGTCAGTAGTTTCAGTTACTCATATACTGTGCAGAAAAGAATAATTGTCGTACCTATTAAAAAGTAACTCAACAATGTAATTTATAAAACTAAAAAAAAAATATTTACAATAGTATAGGCATCCAGAACACAACAACCTTAAGCAATCTTAAGAATTCCATCCAAACGACTCTGAGGATTCCGCTGGATAAAAAAATACAAAAATAGAAATGGGGAAAAAAAAAACACATAGCAATTGATAATGATTTCTTAAAAGGATTAGCTTCATGTTTTGACAGAATGCCCTGAGAACCGTGACTATGTATTCATAGCCCCTACAATTTTGCTTCACAAAATATTCCCTTAAGTGTCTTGGGATGAGGCCACTGGAGGGTTAAAGGCTGTCTTGAGAGTCAAGATCAAATAAAGTGAAAAAGGTCCTGTCATCATCAACCATAGCACTTCATTGATCTCTTCCATCTGCTATGCAAAAAAAAAAAAATGTCTGGTAAGCCTTAAAGAAAAAAACTCTTTATAACCAATTCTGGCAAAGGTTCAGAGGGAATTTTTCTTAAAAAGGTCCAACTCCCCTTCACAAAAATATAAGAGCTGTCGTTGGAGAGGTGAGAGGCGGAGAGAGGGAAGAATCCAGCTAGGGAAGGCTTTCCTATTATTTATAAATCTTTCTTTCTTCAAATATATCACCTGATCAAATTACAGTTATAAAACCATGAATAGTAAATGAATGAACACTCAACCACTGCGACCACTTTACGAAGTGCACTGTGCTCTTGTAAGGGAATGATAAGAAGCAGCTGGAGCCCCAGCCCAGGAAAGTCGTTAACTGAGGCAGAGGGAAATTAAATTACTTCCCCAGTGGTAGGCCAGCCATTCCAACACTCCCCCATACTTTTTGAAATGTACCAGCCCACAAATCCTCTACAATGTCTTCCACTTGGGAATGAAATATTCAGCATGTCCCTGGCAAACACTGATGATAAATGCAGTACTCCTTTTTTCCAGCACATAGGAAAACAGTCCACTTTTGAGAACAGTCCAGACCACTCAGAGGTGTCTTGTACAGGAGAACCTTTGTTCAATAGCAAGCTGGATTAGGTGGCCTCTGAGGTCACTTCTACCTGGAGATTCTCTGAGTTTGCCCTTCAAATTATCTAAGGGTTTAAGAGCAAAGATTTAATAATGACTAGCATATAGTACATACTATGTACCAGGCACTGTACTAAGCATTTTCTGATTATCTCATTTGATACTCAAAACAACTATTGAAGGGAGATGCTACTATTATCCTTATTTTACAGATGAAGAAACTAAGGCAAACAGAGGTTAAGTGACTTGCCCAGGATCATACAGCTAGTAAATGTCTGAGGCAGGATTTGAACTCAGGTCTCCCTGACTCCTGAGACTTCCTGTCCCAGCTAGTTTACTACCAACCCCAGCTGCTTTACTATTTTTCAGGAGGTATCTCTATTTTTTTGTTTCTTTTTAAATTTTTTTTCTCAATTACATGTAAGATTCGCTTTTTGTAATTTTTGAGTTCCAAATTCTCTCCCTCCTTTACTTTCCCCTCCCCTCCTTGAGAAGGCAAGCAATTTGATATAGATTATACATGTGTAGTCATACAAAACATCTCCATATTAGCCATGTTGCAAAAGCAAATGCAGAAGAAAAAAAAGAATAATAAAGTTCAAAAATTATGCTTCAACCTGCATTCAGACTCCATCAGTTCTTTCTCTAGAAATGAACAGTTGTTTTTGTTTTTCTGTCATGAGTCCTTCAGAATTGTCTTATATCACTTTATTGCAGAGAACAGATAAGTCACTCACAGCTGATCATCTTTACAATATTATTGTTTATGTGTACAATGAATTCCAGGCTCCACTCACCTCACTCTGCATCAGCTCATATATGTCTTCCCAGGTATTTCTGAAACTATTCTGCTTGTCATTTCGTATAGCACAATAGTATTCCGTCACAATCATATGCCACAATCTGTTCGTCCATTCCCCAACTGATGGGCATCCCTTCAATCTCTAATTCTTTGCCACCACTAAAAGAGCTGCTATAAATATTTTTGTAGATATAGATTGTTTTCCTTTTTCTTTGGTTTCTCTGGGATAGAGACCATAAAGTAGTGGTATGACTGGGTCAAAGAATATGCACAGTTTTATAGCCCTTTGGTCATAGTTCCAAAATGCTCTCCAGAGTGGTTGAATCAGTTCACAACTCCACCAACAGTGCAATCATGTATATATTTTTCCACATCTCATCAACATTTGTCAATTTCTTTTTTTGTCATATTATCCAATCTGATATATGAGGGATACCTACCTCAGAGTGGTTTTAATTTGTATTTCTCTAATCAATAGTGACTTAGAGCATTTTTATATAACTAGAGATAGCTTTGATTTCTTTGTCTGAAAACTGCCTATTCATATTGGGGAATGACTCATAATTTTCTAAATTTGACTTAACGCTCTATATATATGAGAAATAAGGCATTTTTCAGAAAAACTTGCTGTAAAATCTCTTCCCAAGTTTCCTGCTTTCATTCTAATTTTGTCTGTATCTGCTCTTTTTTTTATGTAACTTTTCAAAGACTTCAAAACATTCTTTGTTTTACAACTGAATAATACTAATTGCATGCAAATAAGCCATTAATTAAAGAATTACACAGTACCTTACAGATAACAGATGCTTCAAAAAGTTTGCTTGTTGAATGATACAAATTAAATGACAAATACAAATAAATCCATAGAGATTGTTATAAGAAATGGAAGGGAAGAGTTATAATACCATCTTAAGAAAATTTCTTTAATCAGTTTCTCTGAAGTCAAAGAAGAAATCATTAGAAGATCACTAATAAGGGGCGGCCAGGTGGCTCAGCAAGTAAGAGCACTGGCTCCAGTGTCGGGATGACCTGGGAATCAAATTTGGGCTCAGATATTCAGCACCATACCCAGAAATAACTGGCCGTGTAAATTTGAGCAAGTTACTTAACCCTGATTGCTTAAAAAAGAAAATCACTAATAATAGCAATAAAAATACTAATAGCTAGAATTCATATAATTCTTTTCAGTTAGCAAAGTGTTTTACAAATATTATTCATTTGATCCTCACAACAACTCTGGGAGGTAGGTTCCATAGTTATCCACATCTTACAGATCAGGAAACTGAGGCAAACAGAGGTTTAAGTGACTTGCCCAAAGTCACACAGCTACCAAGTATTCAAAACCAGTCTTGAACAGAGACCTTCTTGACTCCAGTTTCAATACTCTATCCACTGCACCACCTAAAGATAAAGCTGTCTCTCAAAAATTCCATTAATGTGAATCTTTTTGCAATGATTTTGAAACAATCCTGCCTGTACACTAGGTTGAAGACGATATACTCTTTTGAAGTTTAGTCTCTGACTCATAAAAAGCATTATTTAACTTTAATTTTTAAAATTAAATATAAAGTCAATGTTTAACACAACTTTGATTTCTTACCTCCTATTATACCTATGTGGACCAATATTAATTTGTAAATCTTAATTGAGGTGGGGCAGCTAGGTGGTGCAGTTAATAGAGCACCGGCCCTAAAGTCAGGAGGACCTGAGTTCAAATTCAACCTCAGACACTTGACACTTACAAGCTGTGTGACATTGGGCAAGTCATTTAACTCTAATTGCCTTGCCTACACCCCTCAAAAATAAAGTTAATTGAGGAACAATGGGTAAATTGTAGTTTACTGAGTAGTCCAGCTAGAATTCCAAAAGCATAAAAATGTCAGAAAATATACTAATTATTATATATGTCCTAAAAATCCCTATCTTGATATGAGATATAGAGCTACTTTGTAGTCTTTAGAAAAGAAGAAAAGAAAAGAACCACTAAAGGAAAAATGTTTTCTCCATAGATACAATTAAGGTTTCATCTTCTGACAGCCTAAATCAGAACATACAGGAAAAGAACACTTTGATGGGCAGGTTTCCTAAAATACCCTCAAAGGGGTGAAAATTCAATTCATAGATGAAAGGACATCAAAATGCCTGTGGATTAATATTTAATGCATAGAGTATTTGGAGGGGGTCTGGGACGACCAGCAGTTCTGTAAATTTTGCATTTTCCCAGCCACTGACCCAGTGTGTCAAGCACCAGGTGTCATCCACATGTCTTTGAAATAAACCTTCCTTACCCACAGGGTATCTTCAATTCACAGTTTAACTCAGAGAAAAAGGATAAACAAAGTTTACTTCACTTTTTTGTTTGCTGCTATCATAGAGAGAGCTGGGAGGAAAGCCCGGTGCTCTGGAAAGAGATGCCTGCCTCATGGGTCAGAAAACCAAGATTCAAGTTCTAACTATTCTATTTAATGCCTATGCAATGAGTTTCCTCATCAACAAAATGAAAGGTTTGAAATAAATAATCTCCAAAATCCTTTCCAGTTGTGACTGATTCTCTAAGATTTCCAACAGGCCCCTTTCTCCAATCTTGACTTTAGAACAAAATCATTTCCTAGGGGAAACAAAAAGAAGCAATGGACCTGGAGACTACAAGCCTACCTCCACTATTAAAAAGGTGGGTGACCTCAGGAAAGTTAACCTTTCTAAGCCTCAATTTACCAAAAGGATATCTGTAATTTCCTTACTACAAGCAATTTCCAGTCTAGTTAAATGCTAGGGAGTTGCCTGAGATTCACAGGGATAAAAAAGCTACTTGCCTAGAATCACAAACCTATTATCCAAGGCAGGATTTGAACTTGAAACTTCCTAATATCAAGCCCAATACTTTATCCATTACACCTTGCTAACCTTAGTTTGCTCACCTGTACAAAAGGCACTCTATACCTCACATGGTCATTTTGAGAAAAGCTCTTTGTAAAAACTGCAAAGCATCACTCTTTGCAGATGATAAGATGATATATTTAGAGAATCAACTAAAAAAACTAGTCAAAATAATTAACAACTTCAGCAACGTTTCAGGATAAAAAATAAATCCATATAAATCATCAGCATTTCTTATAAATTATCCACAAAGTCTAGCAGGAAAAGAAAGAAAAATTCCATATAAAATAACTAGACAATATAAAATACTTGGGAGTCTCGCTGCCAAGACAAACCCAGGAACTATATGAACACAATTATAGAACATGTTTCATACAGCAGTTCCAAACTACTGGAGAAATAGTAATTGTTCATGGGTAGGCCAAGTCAACATAATAAAAATTATGTTTCTACCTAAATTAGTTTACTTATTCATTGGCATATCAATCAAGGTACCAAAGAATTATTTTATAAACTAGAAAAAAATAATAAAATTCATCTGGAAGAACAAAAGCTCAAAAATATCATGTGAATCAAAGAAAAAATGTGAAGGAAGGTGGTCTAGCAGTACCAGATCTCAAATGATACATAAAGTTGTAATCATCAAAAGAATCTGGCTAAGAAATAGAGTGGTAGATCAGTGGATTAGGTACACAATACATCGTGGTAAATGGCCATAGTAATCTAGTGTTTGATAAATCCCCAAATCCAAGCTTTGGGGACAAGAAATCCTTGTACTTCATTTTTGAAGAGGATCAATGACATCACAGTTGATGTCTTGACTTGTCACAAATTGAATTTAAGTGAAGCAGAGTTGCACAAAGTCCCCAGTGTCCTTCTCTCTTCCAGAGTCATCTAAGGCTAATGACAAAAGTCAGGGTGACTGGCAATGGCCCAGAATGCATCTTCGATGTCTAGGCCAACTACGTGGTCATTGGAATAAATTATTCTCATTCACCCATTCTACCAGGGGAAATCTTCATATGCTTGGGGCAGACAACCTCCAACTCGCCAACTTGTTTGAGTCTTATTGGTTACCCTTAGTCTGGTTTAGTCTACCTGCCAAGCCTCTTCACTGGGGTGCAGCTGCTGCACATGATCCACCGTCTTGGAGCCATAGGTAAGAACCGAGTGCCATATAGACACTAAAAGTAGATGAGCAACCCTGAAAAAGGCTCAGTTAGCCCTTCTGCCAGAAGTGCTAGTTCTCCTTAAACACCCCCATACACCTCCATACACAGATCAGTACAGCATGAATACTTTGCCTATCAGATCTACGGATAAGGTAAGAACTTACGACCAAACAAGAGAAAGAGCATTACAGGATATAAAATGGGTAATTTTGATTACATTAAACTGGAAAGGTTTTGTGCAAATAAAGTCAAGATTACAAGGAAAGCAAGGAACTGGGGGGAAAAAATTTACAGCAAGTTTTTCTGATAAAGGCCTCATTTCTCAAATAGATAATGAAGCCAAATGTATAAGAATATGAGTCATTCCCCAACTGATAAATGGTCAAAGGATATGAATAGGCAGTTTTCAGACAAATAAATCAAAGCTCTCTATAGTCATATGAAAAAAATGCTCTAAATCACTATTGATTAGAGAAATACAAATTAAAACCACTCTGAGGTACCCCTCATATATCAGATTGGTTAATATGACAGAAAAGGAAAATGACAAATGTTGGAGGGGAGGTGGAAAAACAGGAAGACTAATGCACTTTTGGCAGAATTATGAATTAAGCCAGCCCTTTGGGAGAACAATTTGAAACTATGCTCAAAGGGCTGTAAAACTGTGCATACTCCTTGACCCAGCAATACCACTAATAGGTCTGTATACCAAAGAAATATGTACACATGCACATATTTGTGTATGTACATTTAAAATAACTAGACAATCTAAAATATTTGGATATCTCCCTGCCAAGACAAACCCAGGAACTATATAAACACAATGATGAAATATTTTTCAAACAAAGAAAGTCAGTTCTAAACTACTGGAGAAATAGTAATTGCCTATGGATAGACCAAGCCAATTTAACAAAAATGACAACTCTACCTAAATTAACTTATTTATTCAGTGCCATACTACCAAAAATTATTTGATAGAGATAGAAAAAAATATATGTACAAAAATATTTGTAGTTCTTTTTGTGATGGCAAAGGATTAGAAATTGAGGGTGTGGCTAAACGGGTTGTGGTATATGATGGTGGTGGAATACTATTGTGCTATAAGAAATGACAAGCAGGATGGCTTCAGAAAAAAAAAGTGGAAACATTTACATGAACTGATGCAAAGCAAAATGAGCAGAATCAGGTGAACATTGTATGAATTAACAGCAATATTGTAATGAGGATAAACTACAAATAAACTACTACTTAGCTATTCTCAGCAAAACAATTATCCAAGGCAATTCTGAAGGACTTATGACGAAAAATGCTATCCCCATCCAGAGGAAAAAACTGATGGAGTCTGAATGCAGATCAAAGAATACCATTTTTCTTTTACTTTCTGTATTTTTCTTGTTTTTATTTTTCTTTTTAGTCTGTGTTCTCTTTTGCCACATGGCTAATATAGGAATATGCATGAATTCACATATATAATTTATTTCAAAGTGCTTGCCTTCAGGGGTAGGGAGGAAATTTGGAAATCAAAATGATTTTTTTTAATGAATGTTAAAAATTGTTTTTACATGTAATTTGAAAAAAATTAGATTAAAAACATTCTTTTTAAAAAAAAACTGCAAAGCACAATATACATGAGTTGATACAGGCCACAAGGAAGCATAGTGGATAGTGCTGGAAATGGAATCAGGAAGACCTGAATTCAAATTCTGCCTCAGGTACTTACTTGCTTTGTGACCCTGGGCAAGTCAGTCAAACCTCTTTCAGCCTCAGTTTCTTAACTTGTAAAATAAGGATGATAATAAGAGCACCTCCCTCCCAGGGTTGTTGTGAGGATCAAATGAAAGATAATATTTGTAAAGTACTTGTAAACTTTAAAGTGCTGCATAAATGCTAACAGATATGATTATTGCTATCAAAACTACTTGTCTAGAGTTCAAAGTCTCATCAGCAATACTACCTTAGGTTTTCTAGTAGCATCCACTAAAGCTATGTTCTAAAGTAAAGTTAGCCTTAGAATCCATGTCCTAGAACTGCATTATAGCTGGGGAGCTGACAGGGAAGTGAGGGAAAGAACCTTTGAAAGAAATGCTCTTTGGATTATTTAAATGAGTAAACTCCTATGGATAGGGTCTAAGTTGAAAGGTCGTATTGTGCAAAGGAGGGGATAGGGTCTCATAAGTGTTGGGTTAACTCTGATTGGGGTTATCAAAAGAGTCTCAAAACATACCTGAAACACTGGCAATCCAAACCCTGGGAGGTGATGATATCATAATGACATCATGAGGGCCTGCTTAGATATGTTTATGAAACAAATGGGTGTTGGAGTGATGAAGAAATGCTGTTATCTCAAAGCAAACAGAGTACTTGTTCCTGGTAAATGGACATGTGTAGGAAGAGTGACTGGATAAGCAGCGATATGGCTAGTATAGAGATCTGCACCTTATGAGATCCTAGAATAGGGAGACCTACATTTGAATAGTGGGAGCATCAAAAGAGTGGGTAATGAGGTTGGCAGAGGCTGGAGTTCTTCCAGTGGTGGTTTAAACCATGAGAATTTATAGGTTTTGGCCTATAATACCATGCCATGATATCAGCATTTGGAGAGCAATGAGGCAATTACCCAGAATTAATTAAGCACCTAAGTGTGCCAGACCAAGTGTCCTAGGTGCTCCCATCCCTCAAAGATGTTCTAATGAAGCAGAGAGCACACCCATAGTTAGGTGCACACAAAACCAATACAAGATGACTGTACAGAAAAAGGCACTAACAGCTGATGGAAACAGGGGACCAAAAAAGGATTCATGAAGAAGGGGGCTCTGGAGCCAAGTTTTGAAGGAAACCAGAATTCCATGAAGCAGAGTTGAGAAGGTGTGAATCCCAGGTTTGGGGGGACAAACAGAGCAAAAGCAGCGAGACAAGATATGGAAGGTCATGTGTGAAGCACAGAGAGGTCAGTCTGGCTGGACTAAAGGAGAATAATGTGGAATAAGATGAGAAAATTAGGCTGAAGCCAGGTTATGAAGGTTTTTAATGCAAAACAGGGGACTTTATATTTGTCCTAGAAGCAACAAAGAATCCCTTTAGGTTACTGAGTGGGGTGACATGATCAGACCTGCACTTTAGGAAAATCACAATTGATTACAAAATCATACACACAAAAAATTTACTAAAGGAAAAAGCACAATTGTGGCATAATTAATTACTCACTGAGGAAAGAGAGCCCTAGCAGATGCTATGAAATGACTAGCAGATGATATGACTAAAACAATTCTGAGCCTACTCTAGATTCCACACGAGGGCAAAAGTGCTCAAGCAAAAGCATAGACACCCTGGACCTGGATGTGAGAACATGGGGAGAAAGTGTTTGGGGGTGAGGTTGGAGGGGTAGGTGAGAGTTAGTTAGAAGGGAGTCTGTAACAGAACCACCTTATAATAAATTCTACTTTAAGATTATAGTATTATAGAGAGTACAATCAGTGATTATATTAGGTCTCTCAAAAGTTTTTTACATAAACTATATTAAGCCTTCAAGGTTCAGATGGATGCATAAATGGCAAGTCAAGCAGAAAGGCACTATCTGCAGATTAAGGCATGCCCATAATTTGAATCTACATAATGTGAACCAGATTTGGAAGAACATGATTTCCCCTCACTGACAGGTGTGTATAATTCCCTTTAGCCTCAGACCAAGTAAGAGACTTATTTAATCTTACAACATGTGGCATGCAGGGCACAATTCCATTCATGGAAGGATTTTTCCCCTTTATGCAAAAGAAACAACAACTCAGGGCAGCCAGGGAAGGTGTTCACAGATGAGAAAAGATCCAATCTTGTCAGCATTGAGGAGATTTTTCTGAACTTGTACTTACTGGGAAAACTGACACACTCAATGCTGCAAAAAGTTGTTTTAATTGTCCCTTCCCTGCTGCTACATAATAGTCCACTGAGTCCGTTTTCCATTTTAGTCACGTCAAAGCTTAGACTTCACCTTAAGTAAGTGACTTTTCTGATACAGGAAGTTTCCTGTTTTCTGGATGGGCTTAGTTTATGCATCCCACACTGAATTTCCAGCAAAATGGGACCATTTAGGTCCAGCCATGAAAGAACAGATGGGGAGACAATGGTTTTGTAAGCATACCAATCCTTGTTTCAGGACAACCACAGGATCTCAAAGTTGGAACATCCACCCAAGGCCCTTTAGTCCAACCTACTCCTAAGGACAGATTCCCTCTCTGATTCTGATAAGTAGCTATGTGACCCAGTACTTAGAACACCATGCCCATTGTCAGGACACTTGTGTTCATATCTAGTCTCAAATACTTATTAGCTGTGTGATTCTGGAGGCGTGATGATTCTGTGATTTGGTCTCTATCCGCTTCAGTTTCCTCATCTCTAAAACAGGGGTGAAAATACCTACCCTCCTGGGGTTGTTGTGAGGATCAAATGAGAAAATATTTGTGACACACTTAGCAAGCCTTCAAGGGCGATATAGATGCTAGTTGTTATTACTGTTCTTGTTATGTCAATGGAAGGAATAGCATCAAGTAATGGAGAGGACTTGAATAGGCTTCAACAACTGGGTTCAAATTTTGTCTTGGAAGTTTACTATTGTGTGGCTATGGGCAAGTCACTTTCTCTAAAGTTCAGTTTGAGGCTTCTGATTTCATAATAATATCAATAGATGACATTTACACAGCACTTTGAGGTTTGCAAAGCACTTTACATGTTATCTCCTCTGATCCCTAGGAGATATCCTAATTTTACAAATTAGGAAACTGAGGGAGAGAGAGTTTAAGTGACTTGCTCAGGTACATACAGCAAGTAAGTGTATGAAGCAAGATCTGAACTCAGGTGTTCCTGACTCAGGTAGAGTGCTTTATTCATTATGTCAACCAGCCCCCTACCACTGTACTGATATAAAGACACTAATGATCCTGGAAAAGCTTTGGTCAAATCCCTTTTTTTAAGACCTGTGACTTCATTGGTTTACAGAAATCCTCAATAAGGAAATTCCCTCTACCAATGCAGGTCAGAACCTTCTCTGCAATTTACAGTCTTAGAAAGTTTCCAAGAGCACCTTGCAAAGATGGTGGAGTAGAAGTAGGAAATTCCATGACCTCCCCCCACAACCACCTCAAATACCTATAAAATATGACTCTAAACACATTTTAGAGCTATAGAACCCACAAAGTGACAGAGAAAAACAAATCTCCTGCTGAAGACAGCCTGGCCGGCTGACAGGAAGGGTTCATCACAGCATGCTGAGAGCCGAGCACAGTCCTGCATGAGCCACCTGGTTTTGTGTTAAGGGAGGTGGCAGCCAGAGCAGACTTCAGGAGAGTGAATCACCAGCAGCTGTGGTGGTTTCCAGACTTTTTAAGTCATAAACACCAAAAAGAAAGTAAAAGGTCAGTAGGGAACTCTTTTGGAAGGGAAGGGCTTGGTCCAGCCCCTACACCCAGGGCAAGTGGTGGCAGAGGCAGGGCAACTGCAGCATCTGCTGTGTGTCTGCCTCAGGAGCTCCTGGCCTACAGATCATAGTGGGACCAAGTGAACATTCAGAGGGTAATTGCTCTTGCTTTAACCTGCTTGAATCTGGGTGGTGGTCCTGGGGTCAGAAATGCCAGTTTGCCAGTGTTGTGTCTGTAGAGAGGGTGCCCTCCTCAGACCTCTGACAGCATTTGTGAAAACCCCAGCAATTTGGGACAAAGCTCTACTCTCTGGAAGCAGAGTTCTACCCTGGCAAAGAGCTCAAAAGTCAAGTAATTGACTAGCAATATGAGCAAGCAGAGGAAGCACAAATAGACCATAGAATCCTTTTTTGGGGATAGAAAGGATCAAAGCATGGAATGGGAGGAAGACAATGAAATCAGAATGCCTGCACCAAAAGCTTTCAAAAAAAATATGAATTGGTTACAGGCCATGGAGGAACTCAAGAAGGATTTTGAAAATCAAGTAAGAGAAATGGAGGAAAAATTGGGAAGAGAAATGAGAATGATGCAAGAAAATCATGAAAAGAGAGTCAACAACCTGACTGAAGAAAATAACACCTTAAAAAATAGACTAACTCCAATGGCAAAAGAAGCCCCAAAAGCCAATGAGGAGAAGAATGCCTTAAAAAAGTCAAATTTGCCAAATGGAAAAGGAATTTCAAAAACTCACTGAAGAAAATAATTCCTTCAAAATTAGATTAGAGCAAATGGAAGCTAATGACTTATGAGAAGTCAAGATACTATAAAACAGATCCAAACAAATGAAAAAAATAGAAAGCAATGTGAAATATCTCATTGAAAAAACCACTGACTTGGAAAATAGATCCAGGAGAGATAATTTAAAAATTATTGGGCTACCTGAAAGCCATGATCAAAAAAAGAAACTAGAAATAACCCTTCAAGAAATTTTCAAGGAAAACTGCCCTGATATTTTAGAACCAGAGGGCAAAATAGAAATTGAAAGAATTCACTGATTACCTCTTGAAAAAGATGCCAAAAAGAAAACTTCTAGGAACATTATAGCCAAATTCCAGAGTTCCCAGGTCAAGGAAAAAATATTACAAGAAGTCAGGAAAAAACAAATTGAATTGAATTGTGGAAACACAATCAGGATAACACAAGATCTAGCACCTTCTACATTAAGGGATCGAAGGGCTTGGAATATGATATTCCGGAGGTCAAAGGGGCTAGGATTAAAACCAAGAATCACCTATCCAGCAAAACAGTATAATGTTTCAGGGGAAAATATGGTCATTCAATGAAATGGAGGACTTTCAAGCATTCTTGATGAAAAAACCAGAGTTGAATAGAAAATTTGACTTTCAAATACAAGAAGCAAGAGAAGCATGAGAAGGTAAACAGGGAAAAGAAATCACAAGAGCACCTTGCCCAAGGTTATGTGGCCAGTATATGTCAGGAGCCTGATGTAAATGGCTAAAACATTTGTTTTCATTCCCTAAGGATAGATGAACTAATCTAGTCAAATTCCCAAATCCCCAGGAATCTGAAAAAGCCTAAAAGTGAGACTTAAATTCAATAGTAGAAATGTTTTCATCAGCATTAATAAAATCAGGGATGGACTCTCAATCCTAAGTCTGACAACAATGTTTGGTTTTTTAAAAATTTCTAATTACACATTGGGATTTGCAGAGGACCCAGCCTACTTGAACAATGGGAAGTCACATGATATCTAGCATAAGATGCAGCACATCATCAATGCACCTTGGAAAGGGGTGCAAAACATAACTGACGAACAATAGGAAACCTTTACAAAATGAAATACTGAAAACACAAAGGGAAACAATTCCAGGGAAAAGAAAAAATAGAGAGTTGTTTGAAGAGATCAATGTAGATACAAAGGGAACTCACTACCCAACTCAAATTTTTAAAGTATAAGAAATAAGGGAAGCAGCAAGGTGACTCTGGACCCAGAACCAAGACCAGAGTTCAAATCCTGCCTCAGATACTTACTGTGTGAACCTGGACAAGTAACTTAACCTCTGTTTGACTTAATCCATTGGAAAAGGAAATGACAAACCACTCCAATATCTTTGCCAAGAAAACCCCATACAGGGTCATGAAGAGTCAGACACAGGTCAATGGCTAAATAAGAAATACAATATAGAAGATGGGAGCAAGGACAGGTCACACAGGAGGAATGACTCATTGTAGCACAACCCTATAAAAGTTATTTCAGCAGTGCTACAGTTCAGAATGATCTGAGGCTGGAAGGGAAGCTAAAGATAATTTTAAAAGAAGAGAAGTTAGCTATAAGGGGAGAAAAAGGATGGATAAGCGAGCTGGTTGGGGTGGACAAGACAACTGCCTACTGACAACCTCTGCTATTGGAAGGCTGATCTACTCAATTCTTATCTGCAACAAATTTTTTATTTTTCTACTCAGAACAATAGGGCTTGACACTGGAAAGGACAGAATGAAAATAGCTAACAGGGAATTGATAATCAAGATATGTAAAATAAGAGTAAGGGAACACTTTAGCAGCCTAGCAGAGACAGAGCTGCATTTTCATGTAGTGGAAGAATTCCTGAAAATAACTGCTGAGCCAGTCAGTAATAATTGAAATGATCATTGAAAACAGAAGCACAACAGCACCAGAGAAGGGTGAATATCATCCTTATTTTCAAAATAAGGTGGGAGAAGAGTCTTCAAGCTATAGGCTGGTGAACTTAGTACAATTCCTGGATAAATTAAAAACCAGGTATAATCACATGAAAAAATGCTTTAAATCATCATTTACTAGAGAAATGCAAATTAAAACAAACAATTGAACAACTTTGAGGTACCACCACATACCTATCAAAAGTGACGAATGCTGAAAGGGATGAGGGAAAATAGGTACACTGATGAATAGTTGGTGGAGTTGTGAAACAGTGAGACTATTCTAGAGAACAGTTTGGAACTATGTCCAAAGGGTCATAAAACAATGCATACAGTTTTACCCAGCAATACTACTATTAGCTCTGTACCCCCAAAGAAATTAAATAAAAGAAAAGGTCTTATAATAAAGTGTTAAAAATTCATCTGATTTTTTTCCATTTTGTACCAACATTAACCTGGTCTCCTATACTTTTGATTCTTTGTTCTCCCTCAACCTCCAGAATTCCAGAATTGGAAGGGACCTCTGGAGTCACCTAGTCTAACTTTCAATTACTGCTATTTTTTAGATCCTTAGGAAATTTCTTTTGGAGGTAGGAAGGTAGGGCAAATGGGGTTAAGTGTCTTGTCCAAGGTCACACGGCAAGTAAGTGTTAAGTGTCTGAGGCCACATTTGAACTCAGGTCCTCCTGACTCCAAGGCTGGTGCTCTATTCACTGTGCCACCTAGCCACCCCTTGGATAGCATATCTTGTGGAAATGTACAAGGTCAGCTTGTAAACCTCTGAAGATAGAAAACATGTCATAGGATTATATAGGAGCTGAAGGTATGAGGGATAACAAGTTTTCTTATAACGAACTCAGAGGAGAAGTTGAAGTCCTGTGATTAAGAATTACTTATTGTTTGAATCCATAGCTGCCCCTACTTAGGAAATTTCTTGAAAATGGAAAGGTAAGGTTATCGGTCTCCCCATCCATATTATCTTCTACACATATAAGCAAATGTCTCTCTGAATGATCATTATTGAAAAGAAGCATTTAGTGCTAGGAAAAGAAAAAGGTAGTCAACGCATAAAACTAATATATCTAAGTGAAATTTGCTAAAGGCCACTCTTTACAATTAATAAAGGGCTCAAGAGGGCTAGAGGAGGGCTCATATGGAAGACTGGGGAATCTATATCTGAAGGTCAAGTCAACAAGAATTTAAGAACATACCTGTTTCAGGAACTGTGCTAAGTGCTAGGCATACAAAGAAAGGGAAAAACAAAGATCCTGCCCTCAAGAAGTTCACATTCTAATAAGGGAGTCAGAATCTAAATAACTTGGTACATAAGATGACACACAGTATCTGGAAGGTAGGTCTCCATTAATACTCTGGGCTGTTCATTGCAATCTTTGGTCAGTTCATGATATGGAAAAGGCACAGCAACAAAGATGGCTTCCCAGCTTCCCCTTGTCACATGGTAAAGTCCTCATCTCTGAGACATCAGTGATGTTTCTCCCAGGTTTCATCAATTCCCAGGGATTCTAAAGCAGTGATCATTGGTAGGGCAGGTAAGTATTACCTGCTACCTCTACTACAAGGACTATATTTTGGAACCTTTGTACATTGCAGTGGTTGAAGGGACTAAGAAGAAAGATGAAGGAGGTGGTGTCAGAAAGACTGGCTCACTACATAAGTGATTCATTGAACATATTGTTCTATGGTTTTATTGGATTCTTTGGAAAATTTCTGGTAAGTTTCCCAAGACCCAATAACTCATTCCTCTTCACAGTGGACATAAACCCTATGACAAAACAAAGAGCAAAAGTGTCACTAGGGTTATTCGTGGTCTGAATTTCATATTTAATATTTACATCTCCTGAGTGTGCCTTCAGACTCCAAAGCAGGCTATAATGGGATTCACAAATTAGAACTGGAAGGGACCTTAGATTTTATAGGTGAGGAAATTTAGAACCAGAGAAGTTAAATGAATTGCCAAGATCAGGCAGCTAATGTAAATCTGAGCCGGAAATCAAACCTCCTTTTGACTTCAAGCCATATGTTCTTTCTCCTACAGAACAAAGATCCAAAAAGATCTTTATAGGCTAGATAAGGGACTGAGTTTAATATGATACAATTTAGACCAAAGACAGAAGGAAATGACACCTCCTTTTCAGCTTCCTTTTGTGTGTTGTCTTCCCCCTTTAGATTGTAAGCTCCTTGAGGGAAACAACTGTCTTTTTTTTTATTCTCAGAGCTTAGCACAGTGCCTAGCACATATTAAGCATTTAATAAATGTTTACTGACTGATTGACTGACATGTACAAACCTTTAGAGTGGCACTTCTTGTCATAGCAAAGAACTGAAAACAAAACAAGTGCCCATCAATTGGGGAATGGCTGAACAAATTATGGTAAATTAATGCATATTAATATGAATGTTCTTGTACTATATGAATTAAATCAAATATGAATTAAATAAATTAATTAAATTAAAATGAATGTTTTTGTACTATAAGAAATAACAAAAGGGACGAATTTAGAGAAGCCTGGGAAGATCTATATGAATGGATACAACATGAAATGAGAAGAAGCAAGAGGGTAATTAATGAACGACTACAATAACATCAAAGAAAACAACTGAAAGATTTAAGAAATCTGACCAGTGCAATGAGTGATCCAAAATACTGATGTTCATGAAGCAGAGATAGAGGTGCAGAATGACATACGTTTTCAGATGGGGCCAATGTGTGAATTTGTTTCTTTGACTATTTCTATTTGTTAAAGGGGAAGGTTTTTATTGGGGGTGGGGCAAAGTTATAGAGAAGTGAGGGGTTTTGATAGCAATGGGGGGAGAGAAAGAAAGAAAAGAGTTTTAAGGAAACCTTTTTTAAAAATACACAGAAGAGAGCAAAAGGAAGCTCAGAAAAGGACATAAACAAGCAGGGCATTTTGTTACTATTGTATTAAATTTAATGTATAGTTTAACAACTTTGTTAAGAGAAGTTCATAGTTTTCATATATAATCCCCTGGGTCTATTCTTTGTACAATGAAATGTTTATTTTTGTTAATGTCCATTAAATTCTCAGTGAAAAAATCTAATTGTATAAATTTGAAAGGGAGAATAGGGAAAAGGGGAGGGGGGAGGAAAGGAGGAGGAAGGAAAGGAAGAAGAAACTCTGCTTTCTAGCTCTCTATCTGACATGTTTCATCATGGGTCCTTTGGAACTGTGGTGGGTTGTTGCCTGCACTTGCAGCACCAACAGAAAGGTGAGAGCATGAATAATGAGCCGTGGGTCAGGCGAAGATTGAAAGCATTCATACGTTTATTGCATGCATGCTAAGCAAGTCTCAAATAAGCATCTGATGGCAGCAACTGTCTTTTTTTTTTGTATTCTCAAAGCTTAGCACAGTGCCTAGCACATAGTAAGCTCTTAATAAATGTTTACTGACTGATTGACTGACATGTACAAACCTTTAAAGCATCATTTCTTGTGGTAGCAAAGAACTGGAAACAAAACAAGTGACCACCAATTGAGGAAGGGTTGAACAAATTATGGAATATTAATGCTGTATATATATGCTTTTTTATATACTGTAGCTGAATCACTTACATCATACTTTCTCAAGGGAAACTTCATGTAGTTTGTTACATGAGGCACCTAGGTTGCAACCCCTGGCCATTCCTGTGGGACGCTTCCCTGTTTTCTTATCTCATGCCTCACTACTTTATATCTCTCCAGTGGCCAGGGTTTCAGGGACAGTCGGAATGTTCTAAGTCTCCCTTGCACAGAGGGTTGATGAGGAGGGGAAAAGGGGAGGTTGAGTCAACATCCTGAGATAATGGGCCAAGTGGGTGGAAACAGGCTCAAGGGGGTCCTTGGTCTGGATTTGCGCCCATGGCAGACCCCTCAGAGCTAACCTTTGATAAGTTACTAAGTCTTTCAAAGTTGATTATCTTTACAATACTGCTGTTGCTATACTAATTGTTCTCTTGGTTCTGCTCACTTCACTCTGCATCAGTTCATATATATCTTCCCAGGCTTTCCTTAAACTATTCCCTTCATCATTTCTTACAGCACAACAGCATTCAAATAAAATAATAAATTATGAGTAGCTTTTCTCTTTTAAAGTTTTATTGCTTCTTCTTATTTTTATACCACAGTCATTTCCCCTTAAATGTGTACCCTGCCCATTGAACCCTTTGTAATAAACACACATGCACACACACACACACAAGCAAAGGCAGAAAACCCTGTAAATCATGTGATGTATCTACCTTGTTCCAAATATCTACCTTCCACCCCTCTGAGAAGTAGATGTTTCCTTACATAGTTTCCAGGCAAAGATTTTTCATCACAACTCATCAAAGTACATCTATTTTTTAGGGTTAGCATTTATATCAGAGTTGTCAAACAGGCAGTCAACAACACTCCCAAGCATAGCCTGAACCATATTTTAGATATGTTGATAATTTTAAAAAAGAAACATATAACCATGTGTAGTTTTCTAAATTAATATATGGCTCACTGGAATTCTTATATACAATGCTCCCATTTCTCTTTGAGTTTGACGCCACTGATTTACAATATTGTAGTTATTGTGTATTTTGTTCCCTTCATTCTGCCTTCTTCATTCTACATCACTTTTTACAAGTCCTCCAGTGTTTCCCTAAATTGCTCATATTCATCATTTCTTTTGGTTCAATAATTTCAGCTTATATTCAGATACCACAATTTGTTTGGCCATCCCCCAAGTAATGTGTGCCCATTTTGCTTCTGCTTTTTTTTTTCCTTTTTGCTTCTACAAAGAATGCTATGATAAATGTTATCACATTTAGGTCCGTGTTTCTGGTCACCAATATCCTTTCTGGGTACATACACAATAGTGGAATCAATGAATCAAAGATTATAAACAATTTAGTGACTTTTCTCAAATAATTTCAATTTAATTTCTAGGATGGCAGGACAAATTTACAACCACAGCAAGAATATATCAGTGTTCCTATCTTTCCAGAGCCCCTCTAACACTGAGGGTTTTAATTTTTGTCATTTCTGACAATTTGGTGTATATGAAATGGAAGAAAGTTGAGAATTGTTTTAATTTTCTTTTATGATTAATTATCTTCCACTATTACTCTTCTGAATGTTGTTTGTTCATATACTTTGACCATGTATATACTAGAGAACTCTACTTGTACCTTATGTATCTGTGCTAGTTTCTTATATATCTTGGATAACAGATTCATATAAGAAATATTAAATGCAAAAATACTGTACTTCAAATATTTATTTTTCATATGAAAAATATTAGATTTATTCTACTTTCCTCTAAAAGGCAAAACCAGGAAAGGAGATTTCTACTGAATGTAAACAAAATACCCCTTTGGAACTTTCTTCCACACAACTTATATTAACACTTACTTGTAGGCTAGGTCTCCAGAGAGTGGCTTACTCCTAATCTTGGGGTTCTAAAGGGAATTTATAGGGGCAGAATTTATAGTACTGCTACCCATAAACCCCCCTCCCCAGGTGTTTCCCACTGATTATCAGCCAGTAGACTCAATCAGCTTTTAGTAAAGTTATTTACTAAGATGGTGTAATAAAAACAGTTGTTATGAAACATCTCCCAAAAGCCTGCAACACATCCTCCTATTGCAAACATGGGATCCCTGAAGAAAGTGGGCTTAAACAATAAGTATAGAACTGATGCAGAATAGATAAGAACAAAGAAAACAATTTAAACAATGACAATAACATTGTAAAGACAACTTTGAAAGATTTAAGAACTCTGATCAATGAAATGATGAACCATGATTTTAGAGGACTTGTAAAAAAAAACATGCTATCCACTTCCTGACAGAGAGGTGAGAGACTCAGAGTGCAAAATGATAGTTCGATCGATCAATCTAAATATATATTTATGGAAATATATAATATATAGAAATATCATATTTTACAGAATATATAATATAGAACTATGTATATATAATATAGATATACATATAAATTATATATTTAATATAATTTAGATAGACAATGAGAAAATTTGTTTTACTTGATTACACATACTTGAAACAATGATTTTGTTTTTCTTTTTTCTCCCAATGGGGGAAAGGAAGGAAGACTTGAAAGGAGATTTTTGTTAATTGAAAAAAATAAATTAAAATTTTAAAAATAAACTTAGAATACAGAGGTAGTGAGGCCCACATGTAGAGAATATATGTGACCAAAGGTAAACTCACAACCCCTAGTTACTAGAAGTCCTTTCTTGAATCTACAATTAACAATTCTTCTCTGGTGCAAGAAGTTACATTCCTTGAAGGTAACTGCTCCCTTCGGTCTTCTGAGGTCTCTTCCAAATCTTAGACTCCATGATTTAAGATTGATCCCTAGTTAGAGGCATTTTTTTCTACTCACCTACATGTACAATCTACATATACATTTACATTTGTTACTGGGAATTCCCCTTTGAATGTAAGCCAACACATAAACGAGAAAGAAGACCAATCTCTAAGCTATGTAATCATAGCAACTGACATCATTAATTATTAGTAGTAGGATCTTTAAAGGTAGAAGGTACCGTAAAGGTCATCAAAGTCAAAACTTCCAGCCCCCTTTATAGAACTGGAATCATCCAATGCCCAGAGAAATTCAGCGATTTGTCTCATATCCCATAAATAGTGAGTAGCCAGGCTAGAATGTTAACCCAAGTCTTCTGACTCTAAATACAAAGTTCTTTCCACTGGGCCAGCTGACTTCCTCTAGGACATTTTCTAGCAATAGCTACCATATTAAAACTTGGAGGAAAGGGAAAGGCAACATTTTCAAAGAAAATTGCCTATGTTCATAAAAATGCTTCCACAGAGACTAAACTTCATTAGGGCATAGTACAGGTCACAGCACTTTCCTGCTGATTTAGCTTGTGGGGATAAAGTGGGTGTTAATTTTCTGTCACTTAAAGAATGTCTGAGCCTTTATCTTAATTTTAAATTATGTTAGAGTTTCCTGGATTTAATGGTATAGGGCATAGTTGGTAATAAAGAAAATAAACCTAAGAGAAGATCTCAACAGCTATTAAGACCCACCCTTTGGCAAACTAGGGGATTAGGAATTAAATATAGTCAAATGTGGAGGAGATTTTTCAGTCATTTGTCTGTAAAAGCTAAGTACAGATAAGAACTTAATTTGCCTAGATGACCCAGAGTTAATGCCCCAAATATTTTTCACTTCTGAGATGGCCTCAGAGAATTGTCAGAGTTTAGTGGACATACAAAAAAACTGGCCTTCAAAATTATAGTCCCTAGAAATGAAGGAATTAAATGACTCATAAAAAGTGAGGTATTAGGAGACATCTGTTAACATTAAATACCACATGAATGCACAACCAGTGAATGGTACATAGATCAAATGCTCTCTCAAGTTCTCCAATAATTGGTTCAATCTCTTACTTTGAAGCCTGAGTCAGGAAGACTCAACATCCTGAGTTCAAATCTTCCCTTAGGCACTTCCTAGCTGTGTGACCCTGGGTTAGTCATTTAACCCTGCTTGCCTCACCTTCTTCATATGCAAAATGAGCTGGAGAAGGGAATGGCAAATGACATCAATATATTTGCCAAGAAAATCCCAAATGGGGTCATGAAGAGTCAGACAGGACTGAGAATGACTGAACAACAAAAAACTTTACTGAAACTCTAATTGTTTTTTTCTTAACTTTGCTTCCCCAAGGAGCTAAGTCAAAGGATTTGCTAACAAATTTGACATTAAAAATCTATGTCAAACAATGATGTCTTCTAGTAAAAAAAGAATTATGAAATTGGGAGCTGTCTGGTGATGTCTGGTGAAAATCACAGGTCCATACCACAATCACAAGTTTACACCAGACTCCCTCTACCAAAGCAGATTAGTGATAGTTCTGCAATGGGTAACCTGAAAGTTGCCTGGGAGCACTTAAAGGTTAAGCAGGGTCACACAGACCATACCTGTTTTGCACCCAGATCATATCAATTCTAAAGCTAGCCAGTGCATCATATTCTTACCACAAGGATTGTGTTAGAAAATTAGTAAATTGAAGCCAGAGAGACAAGTTAGCGTAGTAGTTAGAGAGACAAATTCAAAGCCAGGAATACCTGGGTTCAAGCCTCATCTTTCAAACATATTAGCTGGATAACCCTGGACAAGCCACTTAAAGGCACTTAACTTCTCAAGGATCTGGACAAAATTGCAGAGAAGGTGCCAACACAAACCGGGAAAGGGAGTTTCCTTTACCTGGCAGTTCCCTACATGAATGAAATCACAGGTTCAGAATACCTGGCAACAACCCTGTGAGAGGAAAAAAAGAGTATAATACTTACAGGATAATCCTCTCTCACACATGAGGATTAAATAATTCTGAATCTAGAGCTTGAAGGGATTTTACAGGTTGTCTAGGTAAGATCCTTCATTTTAAGGATGAGGAAAATGAGGCTGCAGGAGCTGAAGCGATTTGCCATTTTAATTTTCAGAGAATCTCTCACTTGGGTAATGATTTGCACCTCTTATATTAAGTTGTTAATTCTCCTTCCATGTATTTCCTCTAATTCCTATCTTCAATTCTTTCTTCTAGAACTCTCATTTAATTTTATCATTTATTAATTCTTTCTTCATTTCTTCCTGGAATTCTAGAAGACCGTGTAGCCAAGCCACATTTTTCTTTGAGGCTTTGCAATGCAGAAGCTGTAAATTTTTTTCTCTTCTAGAATTGTATCTAGGCATCCCTGGATCCATAATTGCTCTTTATCACGGGTGACATTTTGTTTATTCACCCTTCCAACCTTATTTCTTAAGTTGGGACTTTGTGCTAAGGCCAAGCTGTGTGGAATTCTAGAATGTCTATGGTTTCTTTTATCCTGACCTGTACTCTCTGGTGGCCTGCTACTGTGTTCTCTGGATGATGTATGTTGTGTTCTTCAAGAATCTCATGTCAGCAGGGGCCAGGAAGCTGCAAATTTTCAGAATGCCCAAAGTGGCTTGAATTAGTCTGACTGCAACACTCCTAGTCTGATCTCTGCGGGTGAATTCACATGACAGAACTGCAAGTTTCCCCTCAGATGGAGCTTCTGTGGATAGCTTCTCACTCCCTGACCTGTCAGATATCTGGAAGGACCTGCATCTTCTTAGTAACTACAGGCTTGCCCTTGATTGTCACTCCATTGTCCTGCTTACTCAGAGACAGGACCCAGCCCAGGCTTCTGCACAGAACCTGAGATCCTTTCCTGAGGTAAGAGTCACCGTGGTACAAGCTCACTTCTGTTCCTACGCCCTGCCCAGTGTAAACTACAGGTTCCATTTGACTGTTCCTTGCCCTGATTCGTAGCCTCTGGCCACAGCTTCAGTCCACCCAGAATCCAGGACTCTGCTCCAGAGTCAGAGCACCACAGCTGCCGGCTTGCTTCTGCTCCTCTAGACCCCATTCACATCACATGTGGGCCTCTACTCTCCTTGCTGATAAATAGGCACAAATTGCAGCCTCCATCCAAATGGATCCTCAACACCATTCCTGGGTCAGAGCAAGAGTTGACAGCTCTCTTATTTTCTCCCTACTTGATCCACGACCACTCCTTCTTTCCTAGCTAGATGCCCTGCTCCCCTCCCCCAATGCTTACAGCCCTTTGTCTATTTACCTATGCAGACTTGGGGAAAATGACCTTCTGCGATATCTCCTTGAATTTCCTGATGATTACTAAGTCTGGTGCTCTTCCTCTTTCTTTTCTGGAGCAGTTGTAGGAGAAAGTTGGGCTATAATGCTTCCTCTTACTCCACCATCTTTGCCACTCCCAAGGTCACATAGCCAGTATGCATCAGAACAAGAATTTGAATTCAAGTCTTCTTACTCCGAGACCAGCACTTTTTCCTCCATATGAATCATCTACACTGTACCAGGTTAGTATAACTGAACAAACTAAGAGTCAAAAGGTTAAATTATTAACAAAGAACTAAGGTTATATCACACATACACACACATATACCACATAACCAGGATAATAGTTATATGGCATCTTTACTTGTGCCCTAAACTCTAGAAGCAATGTATTATTCTAAAGAGAAAAGAAATGGAAATGCAACTCATTTATACCACACATTATCCTCCTTATAGCTATCAAAGCCAAAGGAAGTTAGCCCATACAATAAACTTTGGGATGCAAGATAGAAAATGCACTAATCTTAAGTAAATGGAACTTTCCCAGTAAAGACCCTATATAAGCTGTAAGGTTTTTCTAAATCCATTCAAGCTTGCTCTTTGAGCTTGCAGTAGGAATTGTGGCTGCAAGGGGTTTTTATTTTTGAAAATTCAATTAAAATTTATCTAAGAATTAGACTGGTACCACCTGGGGATAAATAATTTGATCCTCTTTAAATTGAGGCCTCTGACTATACCTCAGCATTAGATTGTATTTTAGTCTTGCAACATTGCACTAGTCACAGGAGGCATTACATTGCTGTAAGAGCTTAAAGTAGAATTCTTTTCTAAAATAAATGGTGTATAATTTGTCAATAATGTTCATAGAATCTTCTCTCTCTCTCTTTTTTTTTTTACTTGTGCAACTGTTCCTTCTCATTTTCCTTTCAGGTTTATCTTCCTCTTCCTGCCCAGGTCTACATATCTTCTGAAACTCTATTCTGAGCCTTCTTCTCTTCTGTCTGCTTTTATACTTTTCAATAAGTTCAATCATCTCTTTGCAGATAACTCCCAAATCAATAAATGCATCTCCAATTTCTGCACCATTAGCTTCAGTCCTGCATCCCTGGCTTTCTGGACATTTCTAATCATATGTTCTAACTGGTACATCTAAAATTGAACTCATTATCACCACCTCTAATAATATCCCTCCTCCCAACTTCCTTCTGGATGTTTCTAATCATATGTTCTAACGGACCTGTTCAAAACTGAACTCATTATCATTATCTCTAATAAAGTTCCTCCTCCCAAATTCCTTTTGGACATCTCTAATCATATGTTCTAACGGGCATGTCCAAAAGTGAACTCATTATGATCACTCAAATAATGTCCCTATTCCCAACATCCTTCTGGACATTTCTAATCATATTCTAACTAGCGTGTCCAAAACCAAACTGGTTATTATCATGTCTAATAATGTCCCTCCTCCCAACTTCCTTCTGGATATTTCTAATCATTAATATTTCTGACTGGCATATCCAAGACTGAATTCATTATCATCACCTCTAGTGATGCCCCTGCTCCTAGTTTCCTCAACTGTATATTGGAGACAACAATGGTGTCCAGCTCACAGGTTAGTTGTGAGGATCCTATGAGATAGCACGTGTAAAGAGTTTTGCAAACCTTAAAGAAATATAGATTATTAGCTACTAGTATTATTAACTAAATTCTGTTGACTGATCCATCATCTTCCTAGTTAACCAGGTTCAACATCTCAGAATTATCTTTGACCTTCTACAGATTTTGTATTTATCCATGTACATTATGCCACCCCCCTCTTAGAATATAAGCTTCTTGAGGATAAAGACAATTTTGATGTGTTTTTTTAATATCCTCAGCATATAGCAAAGTAAATGGTACATAATAAGTACTTAATGTCTATTTATTGAACTGAGTTGAATTGAATATTTCCATTCATCCTGCCACCACCAAGATAAACTATTATAATATCCTCCTAAATGATGTTCTTGCCTTCAACCTCTTCCCCGCCAATTCATTTCTCACATAGCTACCAAAATAATCCTCTAAATTCTCAGGACTGACTCAGTCACCAACTTGCTCAAAAACCTTTAAGGGCTCTCTACCTCCTCTAGAATGAAATATGGACTTTTTAGCCTGGAATTTGAGTACTTCTACCATATATAGTCCCAAACTGCCTTTCCTAGTGTAATCTCAAGTTATTTTCCTTTACATGCTCTGTTATATTCAAGCTAAACTACTTTCCTTCCAGATTTGCAATCTCATCCTTCTATGCATGCATTCACCTAAATTGTCCCCCAGGCCTGGAACCTTCTCCTTCTCACTCATAATGACCTATTATAATCCTCTTCCTTCCAGGCTCAATCAGATGCCACTTCTTCATCAAGCCTTCACTAATCCCTGAAGGTTCAAGGGCTCACTCTCTCTCTCTGAAAATGTTCCCAGCAAACCTAGGATCCTTTCTTTATCCCTATTATACTTTACCTTGTGTCTGTGTATATGTCATCTATAGAAGTCTACAAACTACTTTATGATTGATACTGTGTCACAGTTGATTTTGTACTCCCCTGTGCCTAGGACAGTGTCACCTCCATTGTAGATATTTTAAAAATCCTTGATAGATTGAATAAATTATGAACAATTTGTAGATGTTCTATTGCATATTCCCTACCCTTGTAGTATGATAGTCTGAAAAATCTTCCTCGTGGCAAGCTATTTTGATACCACACACACAACCCTACCTAGGCATTGACCCTGTGCCTTATACTTTTTGACATACCCTTCATAATCTCCGTTTCTGACATCTTTCATGCTAGACATATTTCAGCTTTTCATAATCAGGACCTTCCTGATTGGGACATCAGAAAAAAGAAAAATTCTGCTCCTCCCTATAAAACATCTGGTTCTATTCCACATGCTTCAGCAGGAAAACCCAAGAGTTCCTACAGGGAACTGAGGGACTGAGAGCCTGGTATAGCCTGGGATCAAGGGCAGGAGGGTACCTCTAACTGGCTGCCTTCTCTTACCATAATCAGCTTGTACTGGCTCTTAAGAGCCAACTATTAAACATTCAGTGTGACCATTCACATCTCAGGAATCAGTAAATGCTACAAACTGGGGATTGATATATTGTTTTGTTGATTAGCTCAACTTAAGAAATTGATGCATGACTAAATAATGCAGACAAAACTTAAAAGTATGTCCTAAGCATATAATCTCCCCACCCCCATCCCTGTGAGAAAGCTGGTTGTTAACCATCTACCATGGCAAAAAATTGGAAATTAAGGGGATGCCCATCAATTGGGGAATAGTTGAACAAGTTGTGGCATATGAATGTATATAACAGAATACTACTATGCTATAAAAAAAAATGATGAACAGGAGGATTTCAAAAAACCTGGAAAGAATTATATGAACGGATGCAAAGTGAAATAAGCAGAACCAGGAGAACATTATACACAGAAACAATAACACTGTATGATCAACTCTAAATGATTTAGTTGTTCTCAGCAATACAATAACCCAAAACAACTCCAAAGGACTCATGATGGAAAATGCTATCCACATTTAGAGAAAGAACTGATGGACTCTGAATGCAGATAGAAGAATACTATTTTCACTTTTTTTTTAAAGGGTTTTTTCCCCTTTTGGTCTGTTTCTTTTTTTACAACATGATTAATAAGGAACTGTTTTACATAATTGCACATACATAACCCATATCAAATTGCTTACCATTTTAGGAAGAGGGGAGAGAGGGAGAAAATCTAGAATTCAAAATTTCCTAAAAATGAATGTAAAAGAGTGTCTTTAAATATAATTGGAAATAATAAAATATTATTTTTAAAAAATTTACCAGAACACCACTTCATATTTCCAAAATCCTTGAGAAATCCAGTGGCATCTTTGTTTCTCTCAGTGAATATTATCCATATATATCATTGCCCTCTCTTTCCCCTGCCCCCCTCTTCATGCCTTTGGGTATTTCAAGTAAAGTTACAGTCCTTCATTTGTAAGCTTTAAAACAATAGTGAACAAAAGCCTACTGCCCTTAGCACTTATTGATGAGTCTATTTGTTCTGTAGAAACCTCAAAGTTCCCCTTTGAGCAACAACAACAAACTGGTATATGCATGAATGGTAACAGATGGCCTCCGAGCTCCTTTGCAACTCACATTCTATGAAACCAAAAGCCTCAGCTCATACCGTCCTATCTAATAGCTCTCATCGATACTGTAAAAACAAAAAATAAAGTTCTAGTTAACTTCACTGTGGGAAACAACTGCGTGGTATAGTTGATGGAAAGTCTGGCCTCAAAGTCAGGAATACTTGAATTCTAGTCTAGCTTCTTATGTGGACTAGGTCTATCATCCTCAGCAAGTCATCTAACCTGGGGTAAGCGCTCTAGGCAGCTCTGTCAGACTTTAACTTGCAAAGGGGGGTGCTGATTGACCAGAATGGATAGAGTTTTCCATATCAATGCAATTATGTGTCCAGTCCCTAGCCCTAGAGCTGATTTCATTAGAAGAGAATTTTCCACGTTGGCCCATATATATCCTTTGTGGCTCCATCATCTACAAATTTCATAAATACTGAGTTTATTCATATTCATTCCCTTTTCTCTAACACATTCTTTCAGAAATCTAATTTAATTGGAGGGTAGGGGGGCAGAGGATACAGGGGCTTCTGGAAGAAACTGGGCAGTTTAATAGCGTAATAAGAACATTTCATTACAATTTTCCTGTCCCAGGGGCGGCCAGGTGGCTCAGCGAGTAAGAGCACCGGCTCCAGTGTCCGGATGACCTGGATCAAATCCCGAGCTCAGATACTCAGCACCACACCCAGAAATAACTGGCCGTGTAACCTTGAGCAAGTTACTTAACCCCGACTGCTTTAAAAAAGAAAAAAAAGATTTTCCTGTCCCATTATCTTTAAATTGAATAACCAAAAAAAAAAAAAAACAGTCAGGAAAAGAATACTTGAAACAACAAAGACACAGGGCTGATTGCTGCTTTTGTCAACATGGCTGAAAGGCCTGGTCACAAGTTCTCAGAGAAGCAGTTTGGATCTCAAGCCTTAAATTCATTTAACATCCATCCAGCTTGCATAGGTGAAAACAGCACTAGGATGCTTTTTAAATTCTATACACATATTTATCTGTGAAAGTTTTTCCTCACAAATAATCTTAAGGGCTGGATAAAAAAAATACAGCATATTTGAGCTAGTTTTATCAGTCTTTCATGATTAATCCTCTCACTACAAGGAACATTCCCGTTTCCAATATTTCCTTATCCAAGGTGGTATTTTTACAGAGGTAGCCATATAACAAGTGTCATTAGGCCACACACAGAGATTATAAATCATGAAGGATTCATGAAGGTTCCTTTCCTAAGTAGCCAATTATATACTGAATTTTCTTTTGCCCCTCTTGAAGTCAATATTTCCTCCTCTTGTGAATTAAGTGACCATCCCTGCTAAGGCTGTTAACCTCTACTTGTTTGCTGTTAGTTTAAAGGAGTAATTTTTGCTTCTTTGTAAAACCTCAGTGTTATCACAAGATAGCATGAAAATCTCTTCTTATTTCAAAAAATCATATTCTAGATTTTAAATCAGAGGAACTAGGTTGGAATCCCACTTGTGTCTGCAACTTACTCTCTGCTTGACATTGGATAAGTCACTTAATCTCATGGGCCTTGATCTCTACCTCTGTAAAATGAAGTTGGATTAAATCATTTCCAAGATACCCTCCCACTCTAAATCATATGACCCCTATGATCTCATTCAAATGTCACAAAAGTAATTTTCATAAAGCAATTACTGCTTTTTTAGTTCTTCATGCCTTGTAAAAATGAAACCTTTAATTGTTTGGTTACACATTGTAAAGCAAGGAAGACCCTCAAATGAAACATCAGTCTAGTGAATCAGAAAATTATTTCCAAAAAAAATATTTTTTTAAAGATGTGGAAGCAAGAAGCTTAGTTACCACCAAGCAAAGGCTTGGATGAAAGTAGAAGGATGAGGACCTAGAAGATAAGAAAAGAAAAAGGTCACGGTTGGCAAGGAAAAAAGAGAGGAAGATGACCTAAAGGCAAGAGGCTTTTCAAATCCAGCTAGTTTGAAAAAGATTAATCTTCTAACCAGCCAATGGATAGGCTAAAGGTTAGAGAGAAGCCAAGGACAGAAATGACAGTATCAAGAGACACCATTAAGCAGTTATTGTATAAAACTTTTTAATTCACTGAGTTTGCTGTGAAAGTTGTTATTCTTGAAAATTCTTACTTGATAATTATGTAACTGATTTTTATAATAAAGCTATTTTTATTAACTCATAAAGACTTGGTTAGGCCACCTACCTTGGCTAGACTGAAGATGTGACTCTAGCACCACCTGGTGGCAGCATCTGATCATTTCCAGGTAGCAAGAAATGGATGAGATTTTACATCATACAGTATTTTTTCAAACCTCAATTTAATACCACATCTAGAGTTATCTGTGCAGTACCCACCAACACACATAACCAGCAGCACATTTCTCTTACATCAGTCTTTAATGATGATTTCTTTAAAAATTGCATTATTAAATGAAACTTTGCTCAATAAATATTTATTGATTAATTAATAATGAAGCACAACATAAAAATAAATAATAATGCATCTGAATACTGGAGTCACCTGCCAAGGGAATTCCACAGAACAGTCAAATTTTTCTATTTCCAATTCTCAGACTATGGCTAGTACCACATTCTGCTAAACTCCTGGATGGCAGATTCCAAATCATGTTCATTTTTTTTTTATCCTTTGCAACAGCTGGCATGGTACTTTGTAAGTAGTAGTAAATAGTGGCAAAAATTTTTTTTTCTGATTAATGAAGCTGTCCAACAATGTACTAACATACATCAAACAAGGCTAAGTTGCATACCTAAGCATATGTTGATACTGTGTATGACATGATATAATATTGACGTCAGCCCAAATATAGAAACTTCTCCAGTTGGAGATGATACACCGTACTCAAGGATGGATATTGGAACAAGGGAATCATGTATTTGGAACCTGAAGGAGACGTGTAAGTCATCTAGCTTAACTGTCACATCTAACAGATGAGGAATTGAAGTCCAAAGAGTTCAGGTTATTAGAGGCAGAGTCAAGATTTGAACCTGGGTCCTCAGACTCCAGATCCAGTACTCTTTCCATTTGACCATTGTTACCCTTAAGCAAAAGCAGCAAAATGTTTGAGGTCATTCAGACTCATTTGGATGTTTTGGCTCTTACTGCAGATAAGTAAATAACCCTGGCCCAACTAGAAAACTATTCTTTTTAACCAAGAAACAACCAAGTTTTTGAAGCTTAAGTATCTTACAAAGGCTAACATCTATCTTTTGTTATTTTGTTATCTAGTAAGTAAACTCCCCTTTGTCAGGAATAGGGCTCTTTCAAGTACCCTAACATGGAAGTTGATTGTAAGATCCATTGAAAAGAGCCCTGTGCTTACAACATAACTTAGATATAGATCTACAGTCATTCCTTTTTTTCCTCTAAAAATATGTTTATCATTACTCTACTGGAAAAGGTATTATTGTTAATGACGATAGTGAATATTTATAAAGTCCATTAAAGTTTATAAGGCACTTCACATACATTCTCTCCTTCGATCCTCAGAACACTGAGAGGTAGGTGCTACAGTTGTGATTATTAGCCGTATCTTATGTATGATGAAACTGAGCTCTTAGAGGGTAAAAAAAAATGCCCATGTTCATATAGCTAGTAAATGTGGGAAGCAGGATTCAAAACAAGGTCTCTCCAGCTTTCATGCTTCTCTAATGAAGGGAGAAAAAAATCAGCAGGTGGTTGAGAAAATTCTGAAATCATTTATTTTAAATTAGCTCAGAATCTGAGAAGAGGAAAAAGTGTTATTTTATGACTCATAGTGGTTAACTGCAATACTGGATAAAATGTGATACTGAAATAAATTTCAAATATACAGCACATAACCAATCCTCACCACTGAAATCAAATGAATTACTGGTTTGTGTCTGCTCACTAAAATAAAGAATTAGTGGAAGGGGTCCACAAGGGCTATGTTGGATGAGTTCCAAATGTCTCATGCTAACACCCCTCTCTAGAGATGAGAAACCAAAATCAGTTTGAATAATTCAAACAAGCCAGGATAGATTAGATTTGACTTCTCAGCTTCATCATTTTTCCCTTTTGGGTACACACTGTGTGCAGATTCAGCTGCAACAGAAAATGAGACCCAGACTGACAAAAATTATCTGAATACACCATATATAAGACAGTAAAAATACAAGTAAGTAGTTGTGTTTTAACCCTACTCCCCCATCCCCAGAAAGATTTTCAGGCATCTTTTCTAGATTGCCTTTCCCTATTAGAATTTAATTATTCCCTATTAGGATGCCCTCCTTGAGGGCAGACATTGTCTTTCTTTTTGCTTGTATTTGTACCCCCAAAGTTTAGTACAGTGCCTGACACATAGTAAGTACTTAACAAATATTTCTTCCTTTCTTTAACCTTTCTTTCCTTCCTTCCTTCCTTATTCCCTTCCTTCCTTCCTTCCTTCCTTTCTTCCTTCCTTCCTCTCAGCTATACCACTCGCAATGCAAACGAATATCACATTAGCTTTTCAGGCTGCTACATCATACTTGCTGACTCATATTGAGTTTGCCATCCATTTGGACCCCTAGATCTTTTTTGTGAACAACTACATTCCATCTTTTCCTCCTCTGTCTTATAATTTGAGAAGCTGATGTCCTCTGTAAATTTGATGAGCATGCTATCTATGCTTTTATGGGAGTCATTAAGAAAAATGTTAAATAGCACAAGGTCAAGACCAGATCACTAGGACATTCCATAGCCACTTTGACATTGAACAAGCAACAAGGATGACTGACCATCTAACCAGTTCTTTATCCATCATATTGACTATCTAATCCATATTTCTTCATCTTCTCTACAATAATAGATAATATCATATATATATATACATATATATATATATATATATAATGTCTAGTCAAACTCTAGGTAAACTCCATCCACTGCATTCCCCTCATCTACTAGCTTATTAATCTTGTTAACAAAAGGAAATGAGGTTGATCTAGCCTTATCTGTTGTAGATGAAGCCATGCTAGCTCTCTGTTCTCAACACTTCTCTTTCTAGCAGTTCACCAATGATCCATTGTAGAATTTTTCCCAACCACTGTCAAGTTCACTGACCTGTAATTGTCAGGCTGTTCTCTTCCCTTTTTTGAGAATAGGGATATTTGCCTTTCTCCAATGCTGTGATAGGTACCTCTGCTGTTTTCCATTTTCTTTTCATTATCCCTAACAATGGCTCAACAATCTGCCCACTCTTTTGGGATCCAAGGATGCGGTACATCTAGGTCTGGTGACTTTAATTAATCAAGGATACTTACTATCTCCTTACTTATCTTAGGAATCAACTCTTATTAGACATTCTTGTGTTATTATCTCCAGTGTAAATGTTGTTTTCCTTTGCAGAGAAAACCATACCAAAATAACAATTATGCAGACCTACCTTCTCTCAGCCTGTCAGTAATCATTTCTCACCTACCCCAAGCAAAAGTTCTATCCCCTATTTGATTCTTCTTTTTCTCTCAATTCATTTTTTAAAAACAAATAAAAATGTTGTGTTAGCCTTAGCTTCTTCCCTTTTCAGCCTCAGCTCATTCTGAAACATAGCATTCCTGACACTACTTTTACAGAACTATGCCATGTTCATTTTCTGTTACTTGAACTTACTTCCATCTTCTGTACATGCATATTATATACACATATATACAATACATGTATATTATATATATACACATATATGTACGTGCGTGTACAAATATATATCTATACATATACACATACATATAGTCTCAAAACACTCACGAAAAACTGAAATTCTTTACTATTGTGTCATCAAGAACAATGAAGAAAAGAAATACAGAAAAACAATAATAAATGATAGTACTTATACCATGCTTTAATGTTTGCAAAGGACTTTTTTTTTGGAGGGGGGAGGCAAGACAATTGGGGTTAAGGGACTTGCCCAAGGTAACACAGCTAGTAAGTGTCAAGTTGTCTGAGGCCGCATTTGAACTCAGGTCTTCCTGACTCCTTTCACTGCACCACCTAGCTGCTCCCAAAGTCCCTTATTTCAATTCTCTTATTCAATCCTCACAGTCATCCCATAAAGTAGGTAAAATGTATTATCTCCATTCTACAAATGAAAAAATTGAGAGTCAAAGAGGTTAAGTGAGTTGCCCAAGGCTCCACTGCTGTTAAGTATTGGGGATAAGATTCGAACTCAGGCACTCCCTGGTCCAAGGCCAGCACTTTATTCTTGACTACATCACCTTGCTTGATGCAAAGCAAAGTAATCAGAATCAGAAGAGTGACCTATATGCAAGGAACATGATCATGTAGCGGAAAACGATGCTCAATACACAAGCTCAGATTAATTCTAGTGACCAATCTTGGTCTCAGAAGACTGGCTTTAAAACATATTCCCCTCCTCTAAATAGGTGGGGGATTACAGGTATGAGATTTTGCATATGTTATCAGATGAGGCTGTTTTCTCAGTAACTTTTTGTTTCCTTTGATTAAAAAAAAAGGTTCAAGGGAAGGGGGTATGAGAGAAGGAAACAGTGCCTACTGTGTACTGGGCACCATCATGATCCCCATTATACAGTTGTGGAAACTGAGGCAGACACTGAGAGATTAAGTAACTTGCCCAAGGTCACAGAACTGGTGTCTGAGGCAGTATTTGAACTTACTGACTCCAGGCATAGTGTTGAATTCACCTCACCACCCGTGTGGAGAGTTGGGCATACACTATGTTCATTAAGGTGTAGGTCTAGATCATACATTCTAATGCTATTGAAAATAAAAACCAATAAAGTTCTCTGTCAGTCCTCCATGAAAAAGAAGAAAATAATCTCCATGCCTATTATTACAAAGCCATTTCTCTAGCGGTTTCTTTGTGCAATCTCAAACTTGACCGACTTTGAGTTGCTCTAAATGAATTTTCAGCTCAGGACACAATTCAATTAACAGTAGTTCCATCAGCACACATAAAAGATGCTTATTGGATCTTGTTTCTTGCAATACATTGAATATTTTTATTATGCCTACACATGTGTACCAGAATCGGGAGCAATAGATTAGGAAATAACTGTGGTATTAAAAAATGCAAAAGGCATTGATAAGACATTAAAATAAAGATTAGCAGTCCTGCAAAGTATGCAGATACATAAAGCTTTGAAATGCCCTCTTGGACACAGAGAATGTGTGACAAGGGGGGTAAATGATAAGCTGTTATAGATATTAGTATATCGAAGGTAATCTCTTAATGTTTAAATAGGGACAAATATGAGGTTAATTGGGATTTTTTATTGCTTAAAAGTTACCTATTATGTTTAATAAACTATCTTCTTTCCCAGGAATGAATTTTACATTTTAGTTTTTTCTGATACAGTAGCACTTGCCAGTTCTTAAATGACCTAAGACATGTTATGTATAAGACTCAATCTGATAACACAGCCCTGCTAATTAAATTAGTGTTGTAGTTTAGTATCTGATGAATACTAAAGTCAAATTGTTAATTTTAGATGACAGCTACTGTCTCAGACCAGCTGTTTTGCGTTTCTAGTGAGGGACAACAAGAATGAATTGGTTTAGAACATCCAGGTCACAGCACCAACAACTAGACAATTAGCCTAGTCCCCACCAACTTCCAAAAGAGGTTTGTCACATATAGAGCAATTACAGCTGAATCCATCTCCATCTGACAAAAAAGTAAACCTCAACAAGATAAAATCCTTGTGAATTAATGTTGGAGAAAACTAATTCTTAAGGCACTCACTCAATCCTGCTCTTCTATACTCCCTGCAAAGACACACAAACAAAATCAAGGGTATGGGATCCCACCCCCTACACTGAGACTTTCTCAGCACACCTCATGCCCTGCCCACACCTCAACCCAGTGCAAAATACAGCAGCCATTGCTTCTGCCCAGCCATATGAGGAAGAGGAGTGGGGGAAAGCATACTACCTACTACCTGAGGTGGTTCCTAGGATAGAGATTCCCAAAACTGTAGAGATTTTATCACTGTCCTCCTCTCTTGAGCCCTGCAAAAACTAGCAGAGGCTGATTCAGTCTAGCCAACGAAGGAAGGGAACAAAGCCAAGGTGGAACCTGAGCTGACCACCAGCAAGGCCTTAAGGAAAGGAAGCTAAAAGCTTACTGGAGCAGGTCAAGTCCCCAGAGGTTACTCAAGTCAAGGACCAAAGTCAGCAGAAATTTCAATTCCCAAAAATTGATAGAAGTTAAAGCAGTTTTATAGTCCAGACCTGGGGTATGCCCACAAACAAAAGGGAAAGAGTCAAAAAGTGACAGGAAATATAAGAGAAAAAGAGAAACTTTTTTCAAGGGTTGAAATACTAGTGATTTCAAATAGAAGAAAACTCATGAAAAACCCAGAGCACAAGCATTTATATTAAATAACCAATAAGAAGACTGATGATAAAGAATTCTTTCCACCTCTTGAAAGAGGTGCAAAATGAGATGCATTTTCATGCATGGCCAATGTGTGGGTTTGTTTTCCTTGACTATTATTTGTTACAAGGTAGGGCTTTTATTTTGGGAGCAGAGAATTGTGGAGGTGGGATAGGAGGGTTTGTGATAGAAATATTTTACTTATTTTTAAATATATATTTATTTTTAGTTTTCAATTGAGTTCTAAATTTTAACCCTCCCTCTCCTTCAACCTTCCCAAGACAGCCTGCAATCTGCTATAGGCTATACATGTACAAATGTATTATACATATTGCCACATTAGTGACAGAGATATTTTAAAAAGAGGAAAAGAAAAGAGTGTTAAAATATACTCAGAAGAGAGTATTAAGTTTAGAAGAGGACAGACAAGAAGGGCAATTTTGTTACTATTGTGTTAAACTTTTCACCTGTATGAATTGATAATTTATACTATAACAATAGCATTGTAGAAATGAACAATTTTGAACTCTGGTCAATGTAATGATTAACCATGATTCTAGAGAGACAATGATGAAGAATGTTATCTACCTCCTGACAAAGATGTGCTGGACTAAAAATGCAGAATGAGACATATTTTTGGATATGTCTCATTCCTAATAAAGGAATTTGTTTTACTTAACTATGCATGTTTGTTACAAAGATTCTGTCTTTCTTCACATGAGGAAGGAGATTGGAAGAGAAAAAATGCTTGATATGTAAAAAACATAAAATGTTATTTTTTACTTTTTTTGTCTTTATTAATTTGTTCATTTACTTTGAGTTTACAAGATTCAGTTCCCCAGTTCTCTGAGTTTCAAATTTTCTCCCTCTCCTTCCCTCCTCCCCCCCCCCCCCCCCCCCCCCCCCATGGCAGCATACAGGCAGGTATAGGATCTACAGATACTTTCACATTAGACATTGTTCAGGTTAAAAAGAAGGATTGTATCGGATGGAATGAACAGTGAGAAAGAGGAAACCAAACCAAACAAGAAAAAGCAAGAGAGCTGGTAACTTGCTTCGATCTGCATTCAAACTCTGTTCTTTCTGGTTCTTTCTCTGAATGTAGACATCTCTCTCCATCATGAGTCGTTCGGAGTTTACTTATAGCCCTGCAATTCTGAGAAGAGTCCAGTCTATCAAAGTTGGTTGTCACACATACACTGTATCTGTAATGGTGTACAAATTTTTCCTGGTTCTGCTCTTCTCACTCAGTATCAGTTCGTATAGGCCTCTCCAGGTAGATATAAAGTCCATCTGCTCTTCGTTTCTTATGGCACAATAGTGTTCCATTACATTCATATACTATAACTTGTTTAGCCATTCCCCAATTGATGGGCATGCCCTTAATTTCCAATTCTTTGCCACTACAAAAAGAGCTGCTATAAATATTTTTGTACATATGGGTCTTCCTCCCACTTCTGTGATCTCTTTGGGATACAATCCTAGAAGTGGTATTGCTGGGTCAACTTATAGCCCTTTGGGCATAGTTCCAGATTGCTCTCCAGAATGGTTGGATCAGTTCACAACTCTACCAGCAATGTATTAGTGTTCCAATTTTTCCACATCCTCTCTAGCATTTATCATTTTCCTGTCCTGTCATCTTAGCCAATCTGACTGGTGAGATATGGTACCTCAGAGTTGTTTTGATTTGCATTTCTCTAATCAATAGTGATTTAGAGCATTTTTTCATATGCTTATAGATAGCTTTAATTTCTTCCTCTGAGAACTGTCTGTTCATATTCTTTGACCAAAATGTTATTTTTTAAAATAAAAAAAAATTAAATCGATACAAAGTCTTCAAATTTGTACTCTGATCCAGAAAGCTAAAGTGAATACACTTATTAAATAGTTAGAGCTATGTGAATAAGTTCACAAAATAATATTTTTATAGGTATCACAATTTTAAAAAATACTTGCCCTGAAAATGAAATAGAAGAAAGTAAAGAATGCTAATTAATCACTTGACTGACCTCTAGGATCAATTCTCATTTTATTTCCATTAAATACTTTATTCAAAATATTAATGGATAAAGGACCTATCTTCTATGGATAAATATAATACATATGATCTCATTTTATCTAAAAACAAGTAAACAGAATTGTATTGTGATAGTACATTGAATCAAATATTTTAACCTGATACGGCTATTACTTTTTGCCTATGGGTAAATGAAGAGTTCTCTGGTATCAAACAAAGCAATACAAACTTTACTAGTGTTTGTAGCATCTTATGCATGAGAAAAAAGGTTTTCTGCTATAATCATTATACAGACAAAAGAATCATCATGACTAGTAGTTGAAAAATAATCATAAGCAGCTATGTGATTAATGCATCGAGAAATTTTGCATTAAAAAACAAGCCCTCTCAACATAATAATATTATCTTGACTGTTTTTATAAGTTATATACATCAAAATCATATAGAATTGTAGGCATCTATGTAGGTCAAGTTATTTTTACTTAATGTTTAAAGTGCCTTGCACAATTTAAACTTTTTAAAATAACTTTCTTTCTTCAAATGAAATTAAAGATTTATCTGCGGGGGTGGCTAGGTGGTGCAGTGAATAGAGTACTGGCCCTGGAGTCAGGAGGACCTGAGTTCAGATCCGGCCTCAGACACTTAACACACACACACACACACACACACACACACACACAAACCTAGCCATGTGACCTTGGGGAAGTTACTTAAGCCCAGTTGCCCTCCAAAAAGCACAAAAAAAAAAAAAGATTTATCTAAATAGATTATTTTATGAAAAGTGTGAGGCATGGGGCAGCCAGGTAGCACAGCAAGTAAGAGCACCAGCCCCATTGTCGGGATGACCTGGGACCAAATCCAGGCTCAGATAGTTAGCATCACACCCAGAAATAAGCAAGTTACTTAACCCCGATTGCTTCAAAAAAAAAAAAAAGTGTGAGGCAACAATTTTTTTTCTTTTGCAAAGGGATTGGGGTTATATTGCTACACAGAGTTTGTGAACTACTGCACAAAGATGACTCTGGATCCCAGAATAACATTAAAGGGTAACTGTTCAACAAACAGCAAAGGTTTTGAGTACAAAGCTGGTAATAAAGTGTGTGTGTGTGTAGTGTCCCAAAAGTCTTACTGCAGTTTTAAGATTTAGTAGATTATAAGTGCAGTTTTGAGGGGACATATGTATGTGTATGTATGCATGTGTGTATACACATGTGTGCATATGTGTTATGTTGTATTTTATATATAACAAACTCCAAAAAATCTTTATATTATATACAAATACATATATATGTATAAAATTTGTATATATATATATATATGGCTTTGAGTACAGAGCTGAGAATAAAGTATGTGCAATGAGATATATATGTGTGTGTATATGTATATATATATATGCATGCATTTGTATATGTGCATGTGTGCACATAAAAAAAATATTCATCAGACAGGAATAGCTAGGTTTATAGGCTGGATTGGAAACTGAGTGATGCATTTTTTGACAACAATAACTCTTGAGGACAGTCAACTAAGCTTTTGAAAGGTAAGAATCTGAGGTAGTAGAAGGAGCAGTCTAATGAAATAATTGATCATTGAACTATTTAAATCTTTTTATAAAAATGAGATTCTGGGGCAGCTAGGTGGTACAGTGAATAGAGCACTGGCCCTGGAGTCAAGAGGACCTGAGTTCAAATTCAGCCTCAGACACTTAACACAAAAAAACTAGCCATGTGACCTTGGGCAAGTCACTTAACCCCAATTGCCCTACTTTCTCCCCCAAAAAAGCAAAAAAAAACCCCCAAAACCTGAGGTTCCTTGGTACATGTATGTTTACAAGTAAAAGCCACAAGATTATGGCACAGTGAAAGCTTTAAGGGCCGTCCCCAACTAAAAATCAATCAGAAGGGAAGATAAAGAATCTCTGAAATTAAACTACAATACAATATAGAAGTTCATGAGAAAAGTATTGCTAAATACAAACACAAAAAACATTTCTGTACAATGTTTCAGTAACATTATACAAAGTGAAGTACAGCCATGTAATATTTCAGTGAAGGAGAAATCACAAAGTACCATAGTGTCTTGATGAAAAATATGCTCTATTTAAAGCTTTAAGGATATCGAACTTGTGAATCTACTAGAAAATGAAGGGAGTGTCTTAAGGCAAAAAAAAAAAAAAGAAAGAAAGAAAACTGGGAAATGATAGCATGCATTCTTTACAATTTGTAGCTAGGTTATTACCCATGATAAATTGATAACCATTCATTAGCTTCTGAGTGAAATAGACAACTGGCAGGCTATTTCATGGCTCAAAGAATTTACTGCAAAAGGGACCAAAGGAGATGGATACATGGCACAGGTAACGCTGAATCCAGAAAATAAAATGGATTTTTGCAAACGGTTACTTTCGTGCAATTCTCTTTTACCAAAAAAAAAAAAAATGAGCTTAGAGGCAGACGTGGGAATCTGTTACTGATTTAAGAATTAAAGGTCACATTTTTCTAGGTCAATGATAAAGCAACAACATTCATCTCCTTAACATCAATCGCTACAGTCTGTCAGTCAACAAGAATTCCTTAGGGAGCAACCACAGGGAATAGAGTATGTATCTATTGCGTGTGTGCAGTATATGTCAAAAAGTAGCACAGTCCCTGTCATGATGGGATTTTATAAGCCAATAAAGGCAATAGTGAGAAAAGTAAAAGAGGAAAAAATCAGCCTCTTGATATAAAACACAAATACCTGAATAGTAATTATCAGATACTCAATAAGCACTTATTAAGCACCTACTATATGCTGTGCTATACACCAGGGATACAAAAAAAAAAGGCAAAAGACAGCCACTGCCCTTGAGGAGTTCACAATCAAACAATGAGATGCGGATGAGTTACATACTGGATGAATAGGGGAGGAAATCAGCAAAGGGAAGGCACCAGCATTAAGAAGGACTGGGAAAGACTTTCTGTAGAAGGTGAAATTTTAGCTGGGAATTAAAGGAAGCCAGGAAAGCTAGGAGGTGGAGATGAGGAGGGAGAGCATTCCAGGCATAAGTGAGTAACAAGAGAAAATGTCTGGAGTAGAGAGATGAAGTGATGACGTGTCTCATTTGCAGCACAGCAAGGGTATGTTGAGGGTGGGGAGAAGGCTATATAAGGTGTGAGAAAACTGGAAAGTGGGGGAAGGACTAGGTTATGAAGGGCTTTGAATGTTAAACAAAACATTTCATATTTTATCTCAGAGGCACCGGAGTTTATTGAGTAGGTCATGTCATCAGGAAAATCACTCTGACAACTAAATGGAGAATGGATTAGAGTGGGGAGAGATTTGGGACAGGAAGATCCACAAGCAAGGTTTTGTAATAGTCCAGATGTGACATTATAAGGGCCAACACCACCAAGATGGCAGCAGTATCAGAGAAGAGATGTATTTAAAGAGATGCTTCAAAGGTGAACTCGACAGACCTTGGCAACAGACTGGATGTGAGGAGTGAGAGACAGTGAGGAGTCTGGGATGAGAATGGTGGCACCCTCAACAATAATATGAAAGTTTGGAAGGGGAGAGAATTGGGGGAAAAGAGTTCAGTTTTGTATATGTTGAGTTTAACATGGAATATTCAGTTAATGCAATTGGACAAGCAAGTCTGGAGGCCACAAGGAAGATTAGGGCTGAATAAGTAGACTAAGAATCATCAGCATAAAACACTACACTTTAAGATCTGCATAGCATTCTACATACATCATCATTTTAGCCTCCAACAATCCTCTGAGGTAGGTAATATAGGTACTATTATTCCCATTTCACAGATGAAGAAATTGAGGCTCAGAGAGGTAAAGTGAGTTGAGATTTGAACCCAGATCTTCTCAACTCCAAATCCAACACTAAACCATGCTGCATCTCAAAAGAGTCTGGGATTATTATAGCAAGCTAAGGATTTGGTAAAATTAAATTTAAGAAAGCATCAATTCAATTAGGGCAGCTAGGTAACACAGTGGATGTAGTACCAGGCCTGGAGTCAGGAAGACTCATCTTCATGAGTTCAAATCTGGCCTCAGACACTTACTAGTTAGGTGATCCTGGGTAAGTCACTTCACCCTGTTTACCTCAGTTTCCTCATCTGTCAAATGAGCTGGAGAAAGAAATGGCAAAGCACTCTACTATCTTTGCCAAGAAAATCCCAAATGGGGTCACAAAGAGTCTCACCCAATTGAAACAAATTAATAACAATACAACAAATCAATTCAATTTAACAAGCCTTGGTCAAGTACCTTTTGTGTACTCTGAACTGTTGGGGATTATGACATATATAAAAGTATAAAATCACTACCCAAAGGTAGTATTAGATTTCACTGTGAAGACAAGACATACAGATTTTTCAAAGTTCCATGATCTAAGGTCAGTAAGATTCAGTATAAAGAAAATGAGATTAAGTAGAAAGATATAAATTCTAGCTGCCCTCACTGCCACCAACAAGTCACTTAACTTTACATAAGCCCCTTAACCTCTCTGTATCTCAACTCATCTGCCAAATGGGGAAAATCGCTGCACCCCACTTACTTCACAGGGATAATTGGTATTCCTAGAAAGTTAAATGCATTGTGCAAATAAGCGGTTTATTAATAGAGGCTAGTATAACAATTAACAAGCACCATGTTAGCATGTGCCAGGCATCGCGCCAGATGCTGGGAATATAAAGACAGAAATGAACCAATCCCTGACTTCAGTGAGCTTACAATAATCTATCAGGAAAAACAGCACACAGATAAATGAGTATTTATGAGATATACACAAACATCCTGGGTATCCCAAAAGTCTTAATGCAGTTGTAAGCTATTAAAAACCTAGCTAAGCCACATATTTATCTGTATACATGTTGTCCAAAGTTTAGTTTGCTGTCTTCTGGCAAGACTCAAATCCAGTGCCACCTTCTTGAGGAGGCCCTTCCCAGTTCCCATAGTTAATAGACCTCCCTCTAAAGTTAGCTTTCAGCTACTCTATATGTAGCTTCTAGGCACTTACATATTTACATGAGAAAGTCAGGTCCTTGCAAACAGAACAATAGTCTTGCATTTCTTTGTCATTCCTTAACAAAGGGCTTGGTTCATATCAAGCATTTGATAAATCCTTGTTAACTATGTATTTTATATTTATCTTAAATGGCTCCCCAGTAAAATATAAGCTTAGTATTATAAGATGGTATCCCCAAAGCCTACCACAGGGCCGGGCACAGGTTAGGTACTTGAAAAATGCTCATTAAACTGAATTGAATTGAATTCATATTAGCACTACTAAACTCTTTCTATGGAGTGGTTACCATGCAAAATTCTTTTATTCTAACATCCAAATAGGTAAAAAGCAGAGCAATTCTAACTATCCCTATCCTGCAGACAGATGATAAAGAAATTTCATTGTCCATTACATACACACACATTATTGTGGGGACACCCAAGTTGGAGTCTTCCATACCATGTTGTTTAAACCACAGGAAAACATTACAGGCCATAAGAAGTTTTATTATCATGTAATTATATTTCTTGCTAACAAGCTCACTAATTCACCTCAGTTGGGGGACATAGGAACTCCAAATAAAACCATGTTATTGAACTTGAAAATAGTAAATACTAACATGGATAGGAATGGATCTAGCTGTCAGTCTCAAAAAATATAATTATATAATTTATATTTATACAATGTTTACATGTAAATGTATATATTAACATACATTTATATTTATATATTAATATACATTTATATATTATATAAAATATATTTATATATTTTATAAATAATACATGATGTTTTTAAGTGCTTTACAATGTTTTTGTGCTTATACAATTGCTTAAGTTACGTTTAAGTGCTTATACAATGTTTTTAAGTGCCAAGTGCTTTACAAACATTATCTAATTTTATCATAACAACTCAGAGAAGTAGGTATTATTATTATTATTATTATCCTCATTTTACAGGTGAGGAAATTAAGGCATACAGAGGTTAAGTGACTTGCTCAAGGTCAGTCTGTAAAGATTCTGAGGCTAGATTTGAACTCAGGTCTTCCTCACTATAAAGGCTTAGAACTTTACTGCACCAACTAGCTATTCAGGCACTTTAAAGCTTAAGAATTGAAAAAAAAAAAAAAGACAAAAGCTTAAGAATTGTTTGTAGTTAAGACTGTCCCTTATTTTAAAATAATGACTAAATTAGTCTCCCACACCACTAGGGGAAAAAAGCAGCTGGTTTCACTCTCACATAGGCAAAACTAGGCAGGTAGGTGACATCATAGTACATAGAGCTTTGGGGCTGGAGTTCAGGAAGATGTGAATTCAAAAACCAGCCTCAGACATTTCCTAGCTGTGTAATACTGGCCAAGTCACTTAACCTCTATTTGCTTCAGTTTCCTCATCCATAAAATGGGAATTATAATAGCACCAACCTCCCTGGGTCATTGTACAGATCAAATGACATAACAATTGCAAACTTAGCCCCGGGCCTAGAACTCAGTAAGCACTATTAGCTGTTATTATTAATTGGCTTGGTTTAAAGGATACTTTTTTTCACTCCTTCTATATAAAGCAAGGAAACTTTCCACCAACAGGTCCAAAATCCCACAAATATGAATTATTAGAGTCCAAATTAATTACGTTTGACTGTTATCATGGTACATAGGATTTAGAGCTAGAAGACACCATTTACAGATCATCTGGTCCAGCCATCACGTTTTACAGATGAAGAAACAGAGGCCCAAGTAAGAAGCAGAGCCAAGGTTGGAACCCAGGTCCTGACTCTCATCCAGCACTCTGGCTACCATACCACAGCTGCCTGTAGGCCACCTCATCTTGAAAGCTCCATAAAAACTAGCCACCATCTGGGGCACAATCGTCTCCTTTAGCCAACACTGCCAAAGCCAGCAAAAGGGGACTGGTCAAGAGCTTAGCTTCTACTTGTCCATGTAGGACAAATAACTGTTTCCTCACACTCTAGTGAGAAAAGTTAAGGATTAGAGAGAACAGGCATCCTCTGATAAGAGGCAAAACATTCTTCAGAGAAGCTGGAAATTATTTTCTCCAGCAAATTGTATTATTATTAAGCTTGGTGCTCTCTGTTAGCTCCGGAGTGGAGTCTAGCTGGTTATTTGCCTTTTCAACAATTAACAGCTGAATGAACGTTTCTGAAAGCCAGCCTTGGCAGAGGTGGGGAAGAGGCTATCATTTCAGAAGGAGACTTCAAGGGCTCTAAACTCAATCATGGCACCAAGAGGATTATCAAGTAGGAATTCAATCATAAAAGAGAAACAGGCCCTGACTGATGAAGAACGCTGCCACCTCATGACAGGAGAGATGATGAACTAATATGCAGAATGAGAAATACATTTTTGGTGGCCAAGAGGGGAATTTGTTTTGCTTCATTATACTAGATAGAAAGATTCTGTATTTTTTTCCTTCTTTTTTTCTTTCTTTTGTTCTTTTTTTTTTTTCCAAAGGGGGAAAGTGGGAAGGAGGGCAAAAAAATGCTTGATAACTGAAAAAAAAATCAAAAATTTAGAAGAAGGAGAAAAAGAAACAACTGAGCCCTATCATCCATGGCTGCTGGACCCACTCCAAGAAACACAAAATACAACATAAAATGCATTTAACTATTAAAGAAATTTTAAATTCTAAACAATTTCAATGGTTATCTTTTGGAAACAATTACCTGCCTAGATTATGCTGATTTGGGAAAGTAACTTTAAGTGGAAGATTTCAATATGCTAAGGATCTGTGATGTCACCTTTCCAGGCTCATAATGCATTACTTCCTATACTAGGCACAGTATCACCCTAGGCACACCCTGAGCTAGCTTCTCCTACTGTCCCAGCCCCAAAAGGCTAGTTTTTCCTAAGATGATATGGAAACTTTCCAGAGATTTAGTCCAGGAAATTAATTGCTTCCAGGGCTCCAGAGTACACAAGAAAGCACAGGGGTAAGAAGTCTTTCTTTCATAGCCAAATGTGGGGCTTATCTCCAGATCAACCCCATCTACCCTTCACCCATTTCAGACAAATATTCCTCCATTCTACTCCCTGCCCCCATCCTCCCACCTTTACTCTGTTGTTCACTCCCCACCCACCCCTATTTTGAGTCTGGCATAAACCCTTCAGGACAGTTATAACCTAATGTGACCTAAGCACCCCCAGAAACAGTTTTACTGGTGCCACTGGGAAAATGCCACCACTTCTTCTTTCCTCTGCCAATGGCCTCATGGCTGGAGCAGGTGACTTTCAAATTTCAGACTCTGTAGAGGGGGCAGTGAATGAATGGTGGCTAAGGTTCCTCCCACTTTCATTTTGGGTGGGCTAGTCAGTTGCCCATAGAATGAGCAGATATAAATTGGTTGTGACTTGCACTGAAGATCTCATCACATTTTCTTCCCCCCAACCCACCCCTTTTCTATGCCTATTCCCATCAAGAGCACCATCATCCCTCCAGTTACCCAATTTCACACACTTAGTGCCATATTACACTTTCATTCAACCCCACAGAGCCGGGCAGTTGCCTCATTTTGCTGTTTCTACCTCCACATCTATCCCTTTCCACTCATCTATACTTAGTCAATAAATATATACTAAATCCCCACCACGTGCCAGGTTCTGTACCAAGGAATGGAGATACAATGAAGGGTAAAAGTTCCTGCCCTCAAAGAGTTCACATACTACTGTGAGAAGACAACACAGAAAAAGAAGCTGAAAAGAAAAGAGGGAGAAGGGAGAGAGCCTCCACATAGAACATAACATAGTCTTGCAGCTGGTGTGAAACATGGCGTGGTTGCCCTGGTTGGGCTCCTTTAAATGCAGGATCTGGAAGGAGCTCTCCAATGTTGACCCTCCAGACTTTCCAACCAGAAGGAGGAGTCCCAAAGACAAGGAATACCAAGGAGGTATGAGTTTAGGAGTTGATGGAATCTTTCAGGAAGACAAGTTTTGGAAACAATGACAAGCTCAGGAGTTCTGTCAGGTGGGAAAAGATGAGGTGGGACAACACTATAGGTCAAGCCTTCATCACCACTCACCTAGACTATTTTAATACTATAATAATAATAATAATCGCTTAGTACAGGGCCTGGTATATCCTAAGAACCTAAGAAATGTTCATTGCCTGCCTCCCTGCCTAATTGGTCTCTTCTCTTCTCTAATTCATACAGATGCTTAAGTAATTTGCCCAGGGCACAGGTCTTACTGAATCACCTTCTAGGAACTCCCTGTGACTCTAGGATCAAATATGAATTGCTATCTCTGGAATTTAAAGTCCTCCACAACTTGTCCCCAACCTACATTTGAAGTTTTATTATTCATTATTTCCCTTCCTACTCTCAACTATCCAGCCAAACAAGCCTTCTTACTTAGACAAAAACACAACTAAAATATACAAACACGAATAGGAAATTAAAGCATGCTATCACCCATTAGGCATTATAAGTTACTTCAAGGCTTACAAAAATCTTCACACCCCTCATTCCATTTGACCCTGCTCTGTGACACTGGCACTATATCCATTAAGTGCATAAAGAAAGAGGAATGAAACTATATTGGAAATTTTTGCTGAGTTGAAATCAGAGACAATTCGCTTTTGCTTGCTGCTTTTGCTTTGTGTATGGTGACTATATTTACACACAGAGAAACAGGATGCCTATTGAAAAACTGTTAAGTTCACCAACTGCTGTGACCTATTGTTTGATTATATTTTTATTACTGTATTTCAATGATTTATTGTTTGATTACTATAATTCAATAAAAAGAACTCCATCTGCTTGACCAGCTATATGGATTGAATTAACTGAATAATTAATTATTAACAGTTACTATCTACAAGTTCTCCCCATGCCCCAGGCTATACTTAGTGGGTTTTCTAAAATACTGACCTATTTAATCATATTACTCTCACATTAGTCATATTTTAGTGACCACAAAAAAAATTTTGTATCAAGACAAAAAAAATTTAATGCTCTTTATTTCATCTTTATCTCACTCTTTTAATTTCCATTTTATGCATGTTTATAATGTATATTATAATATTTCAGAGGTCTGTATTCAAAATTTTTTAGTGATGAATATGCCATCAAAAAATGTTTTGAGACAATTTCATTACACTATGCTGCCACTCTTAAAGGGGAATATATTCTTATTAGGGTGTCTTTACATTCTCTAGCATTCTTAGCCTTGTTACTATGATTATTTACTCTCAAATTTAGAGAGAGAAATAAGAATCCAAACACCTACACTATGTTCAAAATTTAAAATTCTTATTAGAGGATAAGAAAGTAGGTCTGTCCAGCACAGTGACTAGCTAGGCTCCACTGGAGTTAAGCAACCACTACACACACACACACACACACACACACACACACACACACACACACAGTCTGGTGTGACTTGCTGGATTTGTTTATGAAAGGCTGATGCAAAATTATACCATGTAGTGAGCAGAACACTGGAGTTAGGGTCAGGAAATTTAGATTCCAATTCTTTCTATGCCTCTCATTTCTATGCCTTCTATATCTTCTACACCAAATGATCTGGGGCCTTTGGTCTCTCTCTGAACCTCTGTATCCTTATCTATAAAGAGAGGATAATAATATTTCATGCCAGTCCAACAAACATTTATTAGGCATCCACTAAGCTACAAGGCACTGTGCTAAGTGCAGGAATACAAAGGCAAAATCAAATGAAAAACTGCAAACAGCCTCTGTCCTTAAGGAGCTCATGTTCTATTGTGGATACAGCAGGCACAAGAGGCAATTAGCCCAAAGAGCTCACTGAGTTGTTATATAAATCATAAAATAATCAATGTAAAGCACTTTATAACCAGAAAGCTCTGTGTAAGTCAGCTACTGTTTTTTTTTTTTTATCATTGCTGTTACTAATGAGTAGGTCACTCAGCAAACTACTTGAACACAAGGGCTACAGCCCAATAAAGTGAGCTGATGACATACAAAGTCTATTAACTTAATGAACCTTCTGTAAAATTAAGTACCCTTTAGTCAAGGAAGTCAACCCTGAATATGTCTGTTTTGCAAGCCAAGGTGATGTTTCTGACTGCAGGTTTTCTTAAAACTTCATGCACAAATTAATGGCTTCTTGCAAATACCCATCACCAAAAACCCCACTCCAACAGCTGAAACAATCAGTGATGAGTATCTTTTCTTTTTAAATAAAGTTGCCTTACATTTTGTCTGTTTTCTCTCTCCAACTCCATGATAAGATCTTCAAGGGCAGAAACAATGTCCATTTTTTATTATGCACTCCAAGCACCTTGTAAAAGCATCCAGTATTTGCAGAATGATTGATATAGAAGAAAGAAAATAAAGGCTCTCATGCAAATCCTATTAAGGAAGAAGAAAGAAAACTGGAAAAACTACAGAAAAGCTAAGTCAAGGCATCTGTGTGTTTGGGATAGTCATATATCAGGGATACAAATGAAATAGCATAATAATAAAGACATTAATGGCTCAACTAAGAAAAAAATCAAAATATAGTTTTACCTCACCTTTTACTAATACCAGCTAGAAAAACCAAAGGAACATTTGCTATTATGCTCTTAAAAGTAACTTAAACTTATATGAACTGATGCAAAGTGAATTGAGAAGAACCAGAACATTTTTCACAGTAACAGGAATATTGTACAATGATTTTATGAATGACTTAGCTCTTCTCAGCAATACAATAATCCAAGACAATTCTGAAGGACTTATGATGAAAAATGATATTCATGTCCAGAAAAAGAAGTTATGGAGCCTAAATGTAGATTAAAGCATACTTTTTTTTAACTTTATTTTTCTTATGATTTTGGGGGGGTCTATGTTTTCTTTCACAACATGACTGATATGAAAATATGTTTTGCATGACTGCATATGTGTAATCTATATCAAACCATCTAAATAAAGAGGGGAGGGAAAGGAGGCAGGAGGAAGAGAATTTGGAACTCAAGATTTTAAATAATGAATGTTAAAAACTGTTTTACAAATAACTGGAGGAAATAAAATACTAAATAACTATATTAAAATGGAAAAAAATAAAAAGTTTAACAAAGGTCTTTTATTTTAAAAAGGTGTCTACTTTTTAAAATGCAATAATTGACATTAAATGGAAATTTTTAACAAAACAACTGGGCTATCTGCTAAAAAGATCCAAATTACAGTTTTTTTAAAAAGGGTCCAACATATGGTTTAAAATATCCAATATGTAGCAAAAAGAGAGAGAGAGGTCCAATATATAATAAAATACTCATTTGCAGTTGTAAAGAACTATGCACAAAGTAAGTGTTTATCATTTGAAGAATAGTTAAAATAACTATGTATGTGAATGTAACAGAATATAATTATTCAGAAAAAAAGGATGACTGAATAAGAGTAACTCAGAGAAATATGAGATTTAGATGAAGTGATACAAAATGAAATAAGCAGAAGAAAAAGAACAATATACGTAACTACAACAATGTAAGGGAAGGGATCACTAAAAGGAACTCAATGAGTAGAAAATACACCATACTGGGACTGATAAAGAAGTGGGTTCAAATCCCATCTCTGACACTAGTTATATGACCAAGGGCAATTCATTAACCCTTTCTTAGCTTTAATTTCCTCATCTGTAAAATAAGAAAGTGAGAGAAGATGGCATCTAAGTTCCATTCCATATCTAAATTGATGACCCTATGGAAGAGAAGTAGGATCTATCAAGGTATAATGCTGTATACGTCATTGGATGAAGTCACTATTCCAGGTGTTTTTGCTTAACTGTTTTTTTTGGCTAAGTGGCACAGTGAATAGAGCACCAGCCCTGGAGTCAGGAGGACCTGAGTTCAAATCCGACCTCAGACACTTAACACAAAAACTAGCTGTGTGACCTTGGGCAAGTTACTTAATCCCAATTGCCCTCCAAAAAGCAAAAAACAAACAAAATTCATTACAAGGGAGGATTCAATGGTTGAGAAGAGAGGAAGAAGAGAAGAGAGAGGAATGTGAGAAAAAAGAAAGAAGTGGAGGAAGATGCTTTTCTTCAGAAATGATTGTGACATAAAGACAAAAGGCATTTTAAAATGCATCTTTTTAAAAAGAAAAAAGTAGACATTATTCACTACCTGCCTTGATTTATATATTGTCGCCTTATGTGTTCTAATCACTTCTGGAAAATCAAGTTAGATTTCAACAGACATAAAAACATATAAAATGTACCTATACACTGTTATCTAGTCTTTAATGTCAGCGAAAATATTGTTACCAAAATTTACTCTCAGATAAAAAAGAACTGCAACTAACATGATGTACAGAATAGTTAAATATTTTATGAAAAGAGGATTAAAGCCTTTGTTAAGGTAGCAATTATGCACTGGTATTCAGCTTAGTGTTCCACTCAGCTTAGTGTTCACTCTGGGCTCATCAGGGATCCCCTGGGTAGGATTAAAACATTTTATCTCTTATCTATAAATAGATCTTTACATCTGAATCAAAAACTTCCCTACAAAAGTAGGATTGCTGAACCAAAAGTCAACTAGATTAAGAATTTTATATGGCCCAATTTTGGCTTCTAATCTTATTAGCTATTAAAAGCCCATTACAAGAAAGCAACATGCAAATGCAGAAAATGGAATACATTTAAAAGTAAGCTTAAAGAACTAAAAACTAAAGAGGTTATCACTTGTGATTGTAATATGCTGAATCTGTGATGTGGATGATATTCAAATGGCACTATTTTCCCAGTGTTTCTCAATGTTTTTTGGAAGAATACAAGCCAAAGAATAATCACCTCATACAATTCCTCATCACAGATTCCCAGAATACTAGGGCTGGAAGGGAATTAAAGATCACCAACCCTTCATTTTAATCCAAAACAAAACAATACACTGAAAACAGAGGACATGTTCAGCACCAATGTCTTCTCCTGCAAATTCAGTTATCCAGCACCAATAATCAATCAATCAATGAGCTTTTATTAAGTGCCTACTATGTGCAAAGCACTGTACTAAGCAATGGACCAAAAAGAAAGAAAATGCCATAGACAGCTAAATGAATCATATGCTTGCCATGAAAAGTGCCCAGGGAAGTAATAATAACAGTAACAACAGCTGACATTTAGGTGATGCTTGAAGGTTTAAAAAGCAATTTATACACATTATCTCATTTAAACACCACCCCCTCCTACCCTACAACTAGGTACTATGGGCAATATGTTCCATTTATAGATGAGAAAAACCAAGGCTCTGAGAGATTTTAGAAACTTACCCATTATCACACAGATGGTAAATGTCAGGGGACAAGATGGATGAGGGTGCATTAACTCATTAAGTACTTATTCTCTTCATGGTAAGTCTGAGTCTATTGCTATATTTATTTATTCCTTCCTTTATGTTCCCGTTCCAAGCTGGAATGCCCTCTCTGATCTGAATCTTAACTATCCTTCAAATCTCAATTCAAGTTCTCCTTCTACTCTGAAACCTTTCCCACAGACCTCTCAAGGTTAGGAGCCATGTTTTAAACACTTCAGTAATCTCATTAATGTGGATACTTCAATGGCACAAAGCCTAACCTATTTGAACATTTTTAATCCTATGTGATTCTTGTCCACGTCCTCCCAGAAGTTCTTCAGGAGGTATACACCCAAATAGGAACTGGTCTCAAGCCCAAAAAGCATTCTTGGAGGAGCTCAAGAAAGATTTAAAAACCCAAATTAGAGAAGTAGAAGATAAATTTAAATCGACAGTGCCCAAATTGGAAAAAAGTCTCACTGAAGAAAACAAATCCTTCATAAGGAGGATATATACACAATGTCTTAGGAGTTTTGGCCTAGGTCTCTTTTTTTTTTAAATTTGTTTGTTTACTTTTAGTTTACAAGATTCAATTCCACTATTCCTTGAGTTTCACATTTTGTCCCCCTCCCTCCCCTTCCCCCCATGGCAGCATACAGTCAGGTACAGGATCTGTAAATACTTTCACATTATACATTAGTCGGGTTATAAAGACAGATTGTATCAGATGGAATGAAAAATGGTAAAGAGGACATAAAACCAAACAAGAAAAGGAAAGAGATCAGGTATTTTGCTTCCATCTGGATATAAACTCAGTTCTTTCTAGTTCTTTCTCTGGATGCACACATTTCTCTCCATCATGAGTCTTTTGGTATTGACTTATATCACTGCATTGCTGAGAAGAGTCCAGTCTATCAAAGTTGGTCATCACACATACGTTGTGTCTGTAATTGTGTACAAATTTCTCCTGGCTCTAACTCTTCTCACTCAGCATCAGTTCGTATAAGCCTCTCCAGGTAAATATGAAGTCCATCTGCTCCTTGTTTCTTATAGCACAATAGTATTCCATAACATGCATATACCACAACTTGTTCAGTCATTCCTCAGTTGATGGGCACCCCCTTAATTTCCAATTCTTTGCTACCACAAAAAGAACTGCTATAAACATTTTTGTACATATGGGTCTTCCTCCCACTTCTATGATCTCTTTGGGATATAACCCTAGGAATGGTATTGCTGGGTCAAAGGATATGAAATTATTTATAGCCCTTTGGGCATAATTCCAGATTGCTCTCCAGAAAGGCTGGATCAGTTCACAACTCCACCAGCAATGCATTAGTGTTCCAATTTGCCCACATCCTCTCCAGCATTTGTCATTTTCCTGTTTCGTCATCTTAGCCAATCTGACTGGTGAGATGTGGTACCTCAGAGTTGTTTTGATTTGCATTTCTCTAATCAATAGTGATTTAGAGAATTTCTTCATGTGCTTAGAGATATCTTTCATTTCTTTCTCTGAAAATTGCCTGTTCATATCCTTTGATTGCCTAGCTCTTGTAACATCATGAAGGGGACACCAATGTAGCACTTGGGCTCTTCCAAGTCCTAACACCATTATTTTTGTGCAATTGATCATTAGTAATATGCCTGTCATTCATTTCTCCTTGACCCTTTGGGTTGCCATAATTTTGAAACTTTGGAGATTGTATTATTCAAAAGTAATGTTATCATCTTATTATTATCTCTTATTATCTGCACAACACAGCACAGCACAGTGCTTGATCAGTCAGTCAGCTAGCATTTATTAAATATCTACTATGTGCCAGCTAGGGGCAGCTAGGTGATGTAATGGATAGAGTACTGGGCCTGGAATCAGGAAGATCTTTGTTCAGATCCAGCCTTAGGCACTTACTAGCTGGGTAACCCTGGGTAAGTCATTTAACCACTATCTGCCTCAGTTCTTCATCTGTAAAATGTAAAATACTATAGAAGGAAATGGCAAACCACTCCAGTATCTCTGCCAAGAAAACTCCGTGGACACTGCCCATGGAGCCACAGAGTTGGAAACAACTGAAAAAACAACAATAACAACATGCACCAGGCACAGGCACTGTGCTAAGTACTGGGGTTGCAATAAAAGGTAATAGACAATCCCTACTGCCAAGGTGTTTACAGTCTAATATCTTAGCCCATAAAAGGTCCACAAGTATGTCAACTGACCTGGACATGTACAAGTCAATATATATCACAGGGGTTAATAGGATATGATTAATCTATCTAATTATCCCCTCAGATTGTCATCTTACTGAGGATAGGGATCATGGTTTCTCCCAATTTTGTAAAAAATTTTTAAGATCTAATGAACAATTATATGCACAAAAGGCACTCAATTCATCAATGATGTGACTGTTTGCAATTTCCTTTACTCTTCTGATGTCGTTGCCTCTTTGGAACCAGGAGAAATTCCAATGTCTCAGCAACTCTAAGATAGGAAAAAATGCAAGGCATTTATTTTCTCAATAGCCCTCATATTGGCGTTTTCAAGTATTGCACATGCAACCTTGTTGGAACAGTTCCTTTCTTAAGGAAGAAATACGGCTTCTCTAGATTTCAAGTTTATAGCAGTGTACCACATTCAGAATGCTTTCCAACTCTGCAAAGGCTATTGAACACCCAGTAATATTCCTTCTAGAAGCCATTAAATTGGTGAAACAATACTTCTTTAGAATGATAGCTCTGAAATAAGCCCAAAGTAATAATTCACTGATCTTGCCATGAAACACTAGGCCTCTGGAATACAGAAGACTTAGCAAAAATAATAGAAAACTGAAACATATTTTTCTTTTTTTTTAAATTTTTTTGTCTTTATTAATTTGTTTGTTTACTTTTAGTTTACAGGATTGTTCTACAATCCCTTGAGTTTCAAATTTTCTCCCACTCCCTCTCCTAACCCCACCCCCCCCTCCCCAGGAGGCATGCAATCAAGTATAGAATCTGCAAATACTTTGATATTAGAAGGACTAAAACCAGACAGAATGAACAATGGGAAAGAGAAAACAAAACCAAACAAGAAAAAGAAAGAGAGCAGGTACTTTGTGAAGCACATTTTTCTATTAAAAAAAAATACAACAGCACTTCAGTGAATTATAATTTGTTACATAGTATCACAAAATGATTTTTGCCAGCAACTATAAAATATTGTCTATGATGATTCCAAAAGTTCATATTTTAGGGTTTTTCCCCCTAATTTAACTACCTAATGATATATAAAGATTAAGTTGAAATCACTCCCGCTATTTATTCCTTGTACATTTATCAGGTGAGAACACAGCTTGAACAGAGGTATAATAAACAAGGTCTAAACATTTCTATTCAATGACTCAATAAAAGGCTTTTAAGAAAAGTTCTTGGATGAACTGGAGTGATAATGACTATAAGAGTATTCTATTGACTTGATGTCCTATGGGTCATCTATAAATTGTAAAGTCAAAACAGGCGCAAGAGATTCAAGCTAGGGGAGAGGAGAGGATATTTATTACAGTTAAATCTCTGAGAAGGAATCAAAGGTGGGATCCACGTAGGCATTAGGGGACAGAGCTCCAAGTCTCAGTTGAGATTTCCTCCTTCCCCCTTGACAAGAGACCCTCATGTGCTTCAGAGGTCTGATGTGCTTCCCATTTTTCCCACCGACATCCTACCAGTATCCTCAAACCAGCTGATAGGAGTAAAGGACTACCTAAATACATATTCACAACACTACTAAGAGTCCAGGAAGAGAAGCTACACCATATTTACGGGGAATATCAGCGGTCAGGGGCCCTGGCATGAGAAAACTAGAATCTCTGAGTTGTGTCTTTGCCAAACATGCTCTCTAAGCTAGAGCCCACTTTTTCCTAGACTCTGTATTTACTGGTGGGAGAGTGTGTCACAGACATTTGGAGGGATGTTTTATATACACTTCAGTAAACACCCCCATCTAAAACTTTATCAATTCTGGATGAGTAATTGATAATCAATTCATAATCATAGTGGTGAGTATACCAGTGGGGACTCATGAGCTATATAACACTAAAAAAGATCCCCCTAACTCCCCAGAGCTACCTCTAAAACATGAACAGGATATAGTAGACAATCTGAGGACCTGACTCATCAACATGAGAGGGTATTGTGATAGACACCCCAGATCATGAGCTACTCATATATTAAAAGATTAACCAACCCCAAAACTGAGGCAAATGCTTATTAGAAGAGACCAGACAAGATATGAATGCTTGGAAGTGCCCTGATAATAAATAGCCAAACAATAGGCAGAAAGGAAGTTCTAATTATATTGGTTTAGATTTAAGTCTTCAAATCTATAATTTGTCTATTTTAATCAATCAATAAGCATTTATTAAGCACCTACTATATACTAAATACTGCACTAGGCTCTGGGGATACAAAGACAAAAATTAAACAGTCCCTACCCTCAGGAGCTTGTATTCTTTAAAAAAAAAGTGACAATACATATGTACAAGGGTATAAACAAAACATATACAAAGTACCTTGGTAGGGGAAATCTGGGGGCAGCTAGATGGAGCATTGGATAGACCACTGGGCCTGGAGTCAGGAAGATCTGAATTTAAATCTGGCCTCAGATATTTACTAGCTGTGTGAACCTGAGCAAATGACTTAACCCTGTTTGCCTCAGTTTTCTCATCTGTAAAATAAGCCAGAGAAGGAAATGGTAAAAACAATCCAAAATCTTTGCCAAGAAAATCCCAAATAAGGTCACTAAGAGTCAGACACAAGTGAAACAACTAAACAATACAGGGGGAAAAAAATGTAAAAGAAAACAAGTCTGAAATACATAAGTTAATTGATATATTGATAGGGATAAGAAAGGAAAGGAATGAAATGAGCATCAATGAAATAATTAAAAATACATAGAAGGAAGTTCAGAAGGGGACTCAGACTAGAAAAGTAATGTTACTACTACCACGTTAAATTTAATGTCCTTCTTGGCTTAAGGAGGGAATAATATACACACTCAATTGGGTATCTTACCCTACAAGAAAGTAGGGAGGAAGGGGATAAGAGGAGGGATGATAGAAGGAAGGGCAGATTGGGGAAGAGGGTAGTCAGAAGCAAATGCTTTTGAAAAGGGACAGGGTCAAAGTAAAAAATAGAATAAGTGGGGGGAGGGACAGGATGGAGGGAAATATAGCTAGTCTTTCACAATATGGTTTTTTGGGGGAAGTTGGGCTTTTTTATTTTTTGGAGGGGAGAAGGCAAGGCAATTGGGGTTAAGTGACTTGGCCAAGGTCACACAGTTAGTAAGTGTCAAGTGTCTGAGGTCATATTTGAACTCAGATCCTCCTGCCTCCAGGGCCTGTGCTCTATTCACTGCATCTCCTAACTGCCCCTAGTCTTTCACAATATCACTACAATGGAAATGTTTCACATAACTACACATGTATAACCTATATTGAATTGTTTGTCTTCCCAGTAGGGGTGGGTGAGGAGGGAAGAAGGGAGAGAATCTGAAACTCAAAGTTTTAAAAATAAATGTTAAAAAATTGTTTTTACATGCAACCAGGAAATAAAATATACAGGCAATGGGGTATAGAAAGCCATCTTGCCCTACAAGAAAGTAAGGGGGAAGGGTGGAAGGGAAGCAGGGGGGATATAAGAGAGGGCAGACTGGGGGAAGGGGTATTCAGTATGCTTGCCATCTTGGGGTAGGGGAGAGATAGGTAGAAAATTTGTAACTCAAAATATTGTGGAAATGAATGCTGATAACTAAAAAAAAGTAAATAAATTCTGAAAAGAAAAAAATTAATATGTCCTTGAAAAAAGCAAGCTATATATAATACAGACTCATGGTTTCAGAGGCAATACTTTTTTTTAATCTTGTTATGAGGAAATGTTCACATTTGTTGATGTTTGTTTTCAAATTCAAAAAAAGAAAAAGGGGAGAGAGAGGAGAAGAAGCCAGTATGGATGGATCATGGCTGGAGTCATGTGTAATAATGTGGGAATGGTAAAATAAGGCCAGATTGTGAGTTATTTTGAAAGCCAAATAGAAGCATTTCTATTGCATCCTAAAAGAAATAAGGATCCACTGGCATTTACAGAGTAGAGGGGGTAAAATGTTCTACTCGTGGCTTCCATATAAAAAGCCTAAATGATGACTGGAAAACTATAAAATGCTGATGAAAAGACTGCTCTTGACCAAGATATTGGCATCCTTTCAGAAGAGTCGCACATATTCAACTGAATTTTAGATGAGACAAGCCAATAACACATTTTAAGTTGAGAATAATACAATATTGACCTAGAGGACTGGGTTGAAAGGTACTTTAAAGTTACACAATCTTATTTACACCAAGAAAATGGAAAAATAAAACAAACAGTTTCTATGTACTCTCATAAACTGAATGCTTTTTGTCCTTCGTTCTTGAAAAGGACCAATGACATCAGGAGGGTGATATCTTACTTGCAAGTGAATTGGATTTAAGTGAGACTGGGCTGTGCAAAATCATTAGCCTCGCTCTTTCCTTTAGGGTCATCTGATTCCAGTGGCAAGATACAGATCAGTATGATTGGAGATGACCCCAGATGCAGTGGGAGACCTTGGCCTTTTTAAGCTAAGGTCTTTCCCAGGTCTCAGCTTGTTGTCTGAGGCAACACCCATTCAGGGTAATAAGGTTAGGTAAGAAATGAGGCAAAAAATGGCCTAGTTTGCCTACTCAAAAAAAAAAAAAAAAGAAACTTGGAGAGGAAGATCCTCAGGGGTTTCTAACCAGAACAGAAACCATTGCTATTTACACTCACACTGAGCCATTAAAATCCAAAGAATGACCAAGTGAAGCTTGAACTGGGAACTATTATTGGCCAATCAGTGAGAGCCAGAGTGATTTGGGTTTAAGACATGGTCAAGTTTGAATCCATTTGAGTCCATCTGAATCCCAATGGGCTCTATCAAAGTCTGGTTTTCCTGCTCTATTTCAAGAAAACATAAATGAAACTACATGGGACAAAAGAGTTAATTGTCCCAGTTTGGGGTTTTGGGTCTTTTTAATAATAAAATAAATACATAGGGAAGAGAAAAAATAACTTAACCCTTAAACTCCAAGATATCTTTCAAGGTTCCAGCAATCAAAATTTATATTCCTCTGGGCAAAGCACTCACATATAAAAGTGTGATTCACAATCTGGACAAAGGGAGAGGAGAGAAAGGAGAGAGAGGAGAAGGAAGGAAGGAAGGAAGGAAGGAAGGAAGGAAGGAAGGAAGG